>NC_135015.1:1507142-1808571 GCF_051020955.1 Megalopta genalis | reverse complement strand
AAGTCCTCGAAATTTGAGCAGCGCGACGGGTCCCGTCTCTCTCTCTCTCTCTCTCTCTCTCTCACACTCACTCACTCACTCACTCACTCACTCTCCCGTGAACGCAGGAACATATAAATTTCACAGCGACCGCGTAACGAATCCACGAGGGAAGAAGTGGCAGCGGAACGACGTTGGTCGTGGGATGAGGATGGAAATAGCGAGAAGAGTAGGGGACGGCAAAGGACGAAGCCGCGTGAGGTGAATAGAACGACAAAGAAGGAGAGAACGAGCTGAGAACAGTGGCGGAGGGAGAGAAAGAAGTCGACGGCTAGAAAGGGAGGGAAGAAGGTAGAGCCAAATTTTAATTTCGCCCCTAACAAGGGAAGGCACGGAGTAGGGTGCCCCTCGGCCCCTTCAGGACCACAGTATTCCATCCTTCAGAATCATTATATCGCCAATTAGAAGATAGCGGAGCTCGCCGACGCCTAACAAGCTTCCTGGGGAGACAGATCTACTCTCGATCCTGCCGTTATATGCGCAGGCAACCGTACCGGTGGTGCTGTCTTCGTGCCGAGCTCGTTATAAAATATTCTTCTCTCCGTGCACGTTCGCGCTCACGTTTCTTCTTTTCCCGCGCCCATCTCTTCTGACCGCGTCGAATATATTTTCGAAACAGCGCGACGGTGCGAAGCGGCTCGGAGCAGCGCGACAATTAGCCGGCAACTAGGCTAACTATTATCGCGTCGAATATAACGCGCGCGGAATTTCATCCCCGCCTCTGTTTATCCGGCCCGCGGTTATTGAATTAAAGAAACGAGTCCGGGCCGAGAGGGTGGAAAATCGCGGAGGGTGGAACGGCGAGGTAACTCCGCGTGGAAGACAGGGACAGAGAGAAAAAAGGGATCGTATTAAACGGCGAATAAATGAGAGCTGAATGCGAAGATTGCCGCGAATTGAAACAGCCACCGTTGCGGCATTATGAATTGATAACGCGGCGATCGAATTAAACATTCATTATTGAAGTTTCGATGTCTGGAACCGGATGGTTTGGTTGACGATATTTAAACTTTTTTTTAGGTGGATCTTTTTAGTGTAATAAATAGAGTGCGGATTTTATGCATTTTTTAGTCAAATGCATTCAATCGAGCACGAATATATTGGGACACCTTCCGGAATGATGAAAGAATTAAAAAATTACGTTTTCACAACTTTTTTAACTGTGCCTATAACGAAAATTTAAAAACTGCGTTTTTATAGATTTCGGTGATTTATTATTAGACTGCGAATTCTATCCACACTCATGACGAAAATGTGGAGACCGGATGCAAAGTATTAAAAATATTTGACGAATTTCACAATGCTGTTACATTATTTTCGACTGATTAAAATGGTTAAGAAAAAAATTAAATGTCTGTATAGCTTCTATATCTGGAAATTAATAAAGACAAGCTTTATTTTGCATAAAATTCCGTTGTCTATTTACCATACATGCTGATAATTTCATTAAAGTCGGTCAACGCAAAAACAAGCTATAGACATTGAAAGATGTCAAAATTTGGAGATTTCTTGTAGTTGTAGGTCGAAAGTCGTGAAAAATTGCGTCTCAAAATAACGTTAACTGACGTCGATGAAATGTTCAGTGCGAATATAAGTTACCAAGATTTTCAAAATGCAATGTTTAAATTTTCATTACAAGTTCGAACAAAAAAGTTTAAAACGCATTATTTTTTTACCTTTTTATCGTCCTATTCAACTGCAATTTTTGAAAATTTTTTAGCCATCGTCTACTAGACAAATCCTTTTATCATCCAATATAAATTCAAGTTATTTAGTCCACTTTTCAAAAAAACGTATTCCGTTTTAAGGTATGTCCGATATTTTCGTGAGCAACAGTAGCCGCAATTTAAAACAATTTAGGAACGCTAAAAGAACCAAGGCATATCGATACGTTACTTTCGACTTGTTGTTTTGAAGTATTACAGGAAATTTTTATTTTATATGAAGATCCGCTTCTGATAAATAATAAGTAGACGCGGATCTTTACACAGAATAAAAGTTGCCTAAGTTAAACGTGAGTTATAGCTGAAAATGTCTTTCTCCTTTCAATAATTGTAATAAGTTGAAAATAATGTACCAGTATCCTTCTTCTAATGTCTTTCTAGTTTCGTATTTGATTCTTTTTTATGTGCCTGTTACGGACGCTATAATCAATGTTCATACGAAAGATTGCTTAAAAATTGAAATAGACAAATCGCAATATTTATACGTATTATTTATAACAAGTACAGCAAAGTTTAGCACAATTTCCAAAAGCTATCGCGAGTGTAAAAAATTTTCATACACTCGTTAAAATGTATCATTATGTAATAATTTTACAATACCATTATAGTATTTGTAGATCGCACAAAAGTGCACAGTATTTCTATGCCATCGTGATAACGCAACGTCAAGTAGTTACAAATAATTACAACAACTTTCTGTACTTTAGAAAAATTTGGTGCCCTTTCGCGCAGACCGGATCGCTTATTACACTTCTTACTGTCCTCTGGTTCATTAAGTCTTGAGAAAACTTGCTAAAGAGCGCGTTGCATCCGAGAAACGATTTCCCGTAGAATGTTGGTCCCATTAAATTGTTCGTAGAAACGAGTACAATAACGACGAGGACGTATCGAGACGACAGTGTTGCGGATGGCGGAAAAGCGAAATAGAATTGTTCGATGGTACGAAGAATACGGGGATAGATGGTGGGCGGATGCACGTAGATGTCGGCGTCGCGGATAGGGGAGAACAGAATTCAATTTAAACTTATTTTTGTTCCTACGATATCTGAAATGATAAATTTAAATAGGGGAATAAAATATAAAATTGCTTCTGCCAACCGATCACCAACAGAGCAACGGGTATCCCCCATTCTTCCACGGCCGGGTTTCCATGTGTGCGATCGTCTCCGTTCCGCTCGAGGGGTCCGGCAAGGGGAGCGGGATCAAAATCGAAAAGCGAACAAACAGAATTGTCCTTTATACGAGGAGGAAGCTACTCTCGAACGTGTCTCGTTAATTGCCCGTCGCTTAGTCGCTAATAGCCACAGTTTCTTTCAGCGACTTCTTCTCGTCGGTCACCGAGAGAGATCTGAAGACAGGAATTAAAGGACCGTAGTAATCGAAGTGGGATCGTGAGGGCACTCCAGATCCGATTTTCACAGTATTCCCGCTAACGGATTGAACGGCCCCCGTCCGCTCCCTTTCCCAGATGCCCGGACGTTTATTAATATCGATCGCGGATTTATTCAATACCAGGGGGAGGGAGGGAGGGGAGGGCGAGCCCTTGCAATCATTGCGGAGCGCGATGTTTACCGTTCCACGCCGACGAAAATATTTGCGCTACAAAACAGCCCGGCGAATATTCGGCTCGGAAGCCCGCGGCCGACCGGATGACACAGAAACGCGTGTTTCAAATTTCACGATCGCCATTACTGCGGCACGCGGCCAAGATACGCGACACGCGCGCACGCAGCGCATATTTATTAACAAGCCTTCTCCATTGTCGCCCGGAGGACCATTCATTTCGCCCTGGCACCGCGGTAATTAATCGCCGATGCGACGATAAAACGTGAAATTAATTACGTCGTACCCGGGAAAGAATAGCTCGGCTGTCGCGGGCGTCTGCGTAATCTCGGCGATCGAGTGTTCCTCGCGAACAAGCGTCCCCGCCTCGAAGGTGTTTGTACGCCAGCTACTTTAACAAAAAATTAAAAAGGAAAATGGACGAAGAGAGAGAGAGAGAGAAAGGGAGAGCGTGCGCGCGAGATAGAGAGAGAGAGAGAGATCGGGAGGAGGAGAAGGTGGGGTCGCGAATCAAATCAACCCCCTTCAATTATCTCCCGTTCGAGCAACGACACGCGAACCGCTGCGGAAATTCCCGGCGAGACGCGACTCGAATCCATCGGAGCGGCAGAAAGTTCGCTGCTGGGTCGATTTCGATCCGACAGGCGGCGCGTTACCGAACCCCTTTTTCCATTCCGCCTATCCCGCTAATCGGAACGACAAGAATGTTATAAAAGAAAGTTCGCCGAGCGCGGGGCCCGCTTCAAAGTCCTCGTCGTCGAGGTGAAATCGACGCGCGGCAGCGCGATACACTTTTCTCGGTAGGCAATATTCATAAATCACCCTTCAGCCCACCCCGGGCATTCTCCTGCCCCTCTTATATACGCTTAGAATAAGCACCCCTTTTCCTGATAGAGGGATGCAGCGGCGGGGTCAACTCCCTACCCCTACCCATCCCGTTCCTCTCCGGGTGGAAGGAGCGCCGGGCAAGGGAAAGAGGGACCGAGGAAATGGTTGGCCGGAAAAAGGAAGCTCGAAAGAACGTGGTCGAGGGGTAGGAAAAAAGAGAGAAAGCGACACAAGCGAGAGAGACAGAGAGAGAGTGCGCGAGGGAGGGGAGGGAGGAAGAGAGAGAGAGAGAGAGAGAGAGAGAGAGAGAGAGAGAGAGTCAGGAAACGAACGGCTACTGTGCTGTAGTCGAAGACGGCGTTAGCCCGTGTGCTACGGGACTTGCTGAGAGGGGGTGGCCTCAGATTCTATTAAGATCTCAGTAAGTCTTGTTACACGGAGAGGCCACGCCGCAAATCTCGCAATAAAACAGCCACCGGTATAACACCGATTCGAGCAACCGTCTACCGAGCAACGGGGATCGTCGCCGGCGACGCCGCCGCCCGCCGTCTACGACAACGCCGCCGCCTCCTCGTGCGTTGCCAAACACCCTCCGCGGGGGGTTACCATTCTTCCTGTGGATACAGCACATATACGAGCATCGGAAACGGAAGTCACGGTTAATCCGGGAAGAAAGCTGCCGGCTATCGGTTACACCGTCCTCCCACCGATGACTTTAAATCGCTCGCGCTTTGATTTAGCGGGTTCTCGGGCGGCGATGTCTTCGCGTAACTTTTCGGGGTTATTGCGAGAACATTTTGCTTCCGTACGGCGTGTTGTTTACCTCCGCGACGCCGCACGGCGTGGCGAGGGGCGCTCAAAAACGGTGGAAAATACTTTACGAACGAACGTAAAATATTTACGTCCAACTTTTTGATACATTGCGATAAGACATTTATATATTGTATATACTTATACATATATTTATATATTGTACATGTATATATTATATATACATTTATATTTATATATTTATATACTTGTATAATAATTACATATATGTAATGAGACGCGTAATTATTCGAACGACTTTTAAAATGGAATAACTTGTTCAAAATCGGACCAAGTGACTTGAATTTTTTTGGGATGTTAGACGGATTGGTTCGAATGACAGAAAGAATTTTTAAAAACTCTCGTTTTTTCATGTTCTTGTTTGAGTCTGTAACGAAAATTTTTAAAATGTGCTTCGTAGATCTCGATAACTTATACACATGCTGAGAATTTCAACAATACTGAACAAATACGTTTGTCCCGACAATTTCTTAGGGCCGTGCAAATTTCAATTTATTTCAAGTTACCAAGTGATGTTATTGTCTTTCGTTCTGTTCATTTGTTGCTATAAGTGTTATATATAATATAACATATGTTTGGATACAATTAATAATATAAATATTATTGTCCCTTTTATTTCTATATTTCAAGCATACGAATACTTTTACCCCGCACTGTACATGTTTATATATATAAATCTCTGGCGGGATTTTCAAAATAAAGAAAAAATATTTACTACAATTGATTATGTCGAATTCTAAATAAATAAATTCTTTTGCTTTGTAGATATTCAATAATCAATTTTTTTAGAAAAAGAATCATTAAAATTGAAAAGTATGTTTGTAAATTAGGTTAATATCCATTCTATTGACTGAATGAGAATAGCTAGCTCGTCTGATCATGACTAACCGATTCTACTTCTTGTTGTGGTATCGTCTACTTTTCTAGAAAATCAAACTTCAAATAAAAAAATATTATTCTGTATTTACGACTTACAATTAATCCCTTTTTTATTAGCTATGTTATTATTTGCTTTATATAAATTACTGAGCGATTTTATATTTCCACACAAACACATTAAAATTCTGAACAATAAATGTTGAATTACATATGCAAATATACAATTACCCAAATTAGAGTACAATAAGAACATTACTGATTGTACCAAGATATGTTTTCCTTTTTATAATTGTCAAACAACTAACACGACTTCCTTAATTTTTTTCATATTGCAACTTTTCTTTCTTAAATCGTACTATCGATAACTAACGTATTACTGAGCTTTTATAAATTTGAATAAAACGATATACTAAAGCTTCTATAAATACCAAATACCAAGCTTTTAACGGTAGCTCTACCGAGGCCTGTACGCAACTAATGATCCCGGTTTTTATAAATATGATAAGATCGAAATTTGTAAAAAGATTTAATACCAAAACACTTACATGATAATCTCAGTAATTGTAAAAGTGAAAATCAATCTTGTATTAATCCATTGCACTCGCATGACTCCTTTCAGAAGACAGACAAAAGCTGCTGTTAATTATGATACTTTTGAAATGAAAAACTTTTATTTCATAAAATCAATACAACCTTTATAAAATTTCAATTACACAGTCCAATTGTTTGCAATGTTTTATCATTTTATATTTGCTTTAAAGCGTCACTTAGAACTTTCCGAATAAATACGAGTTTTGATATATAATCGGAAAAAATTCTTCGACTGCAAAGGTTTAAGAAACAAATTCCGAAGAACGATAAAGGCACCAAAAAAGTTTCGCTTTAATTTCCGAACTTACTGTGTAGAGGAGAACTGTCATGGATTGCACACTTTTGTTTAGGACAAGATAACAAAATAACCAGACGAGCTAATTCTAATTCTAGTTTAAAACATTCGCAAGGTCAGTTCTTTTACTATAAGATTGCTTGCTTTATTTTTAATTTTTTTTAAAAGTGCATTTTGTCCCATTCGTCAATTGACAACATTGAATGGGACAGGCGTATTCATGAATGGGACAGTGTAAAAAAATAAAGTAATCTTAGTATTAATCTTATAAGTTCTGTTTCTTTCTTATGTATTAATCTTAAATTACATGAATCTTCTTTGCACTTTTGTAATAACACATTTTTGGAGTAGTTTAACTATAATTATTTTATATATTTATTTATTTAATTATAATTAATTATAATTAATTATATGTAATTATAATTAATTATTTGTAATTATAATTAATTATAATTAATTATAATTACAAATAATTAGAAAAACAATCTTCTTGATCAATATTAAATACTCGTTTATTACCAATATTTGATACATACACAGGATTTATTTTCTTCAGTTTTCTTCGCCTTCTTTCGCCTTTCTTCGTTTTCTTATTGATAAGATCAATAGCTAGAGCTTTTAATATAGCTATATTAAAAGCTCTAGCTATTGATCTTATCCAAACTCCAAACTCTGTCTATGCTAACGCGATTTCGTTCCGAAATTAATATGAATAACTCACTAACTTTAAATAAACCTCAAACATCTAAACTTAACAGATAATCCAATAACTTTAAATAAAGCTCACAAATCTAAATTTAACAGATGCTTATGAATGTACCATCTATAAATATTCAGTGTCCGATTCATAAACTTGGTAACAACATTAAAAATTGAACTCCATTAATTACTGTGATGAACGAAAACTATCCAACACTATACGTCAATATAAAAAAGAAACAATACCTGATCGAATGCAATAAATAAAAACTCGATCGAAAGTAACAGTATTTCGTACAATGTTACGGGAAAAAAGGAAAAATAATTAATCGTCTGACATAGATACCTATCAACTGGTAGCATCTTCAAATTAGGTGTGATCAGATATGCAAAACATATTTACAAAGCAAGTATAATTTTGTTAGAAAAAGCTTCACAATCTTCGTGATAACATTAATGTTCCATTCACGATAGATCCCGCACATATTAAAAAGAAAAAGAAGGAAGCATCGCGCAGAGAATCGAGTACGTTAGCCTAAAACCAGGCAATGAACGAGGCAATATAACTGCGAAAGATAAGTAAGAAGATCGATGGCGCGAGTACAACCTCGGATTGCAGAACTAAGAACCGCGCGGTATAGGAGAGATCGAAGGTGGGTGGGCAAACGAGCGAGCGAGCGAGCGAGCGAGCGAGCAAGCAAGCGAGCCGGAAGAGGAGGGTCGGCCTCCAGGCAAGGGTCCGAAATCAATCAAAACATTAATTGAAAGAGCCGAGAAGACAACGGCGCCCGGCCGGCTAAGGCGGTAGCTACGGATGGTCTTGATAATCGAAAGATATCCTAGCCAATAGCCGGGGCACACCCGAGGAACGACGGAGCGAGCGAGTCGGCGAACCAGGAATTTTCCTTTTCTGGCTCGTTCTCGTCGGATACGACGAGACGGTACGGAAGTGGGAGAGGAAAATTCGCGGCACGGACAGACGGCGACCCCGCGACGCCGATAGCCGTCCCGTGTCGGGGATCGCCGAACCGGTTAACAATGGGAACAAAGTCTTTTTAGTCCCGTGACACGAAACGGAGCTCTTATTGTTCGCGGGTTTAGGCCGCGGAAGCTGGTATCCGTAACTCCCAATACGCGAAGATCGCTTCGCTCGCTATATCAGAGGCTCGGCGGATGCCGAAGGTGGGAAGGGACGGGGGTTGGCCGCCGCCGGAAAAATTGTTTACCGGACTGCGAGAACCCGATCATTCGGTTCGGTTGATCCGGGTTCGGGGCCGTAATATACCACAACCGCCGCTAATAGTACACGGACCGTTAATGAACGCGATCTCTATTCAATTGTGGAGCGGCGTTATTAGTAGAGCGAGCGCAGCCGCTTTATTAATTAATGAATCGATTTTAGTCGGTGGCCGACTAATTATTCAACATCGGTCGTCATCTGTGCAACTACGGATGGTTCTTTAATGACCGCGGGCCCGGGCTCGGCCCATGGATAATGACTCGTCCGACCCACAAAGAGATCTCGAAAGGATCGAGGGTGCCGGGGGTTGCGATAAACGCGCGGCAAACTCTCTCCCCGGTACCCTTCTTCTCTCCACTCGATGCGCCGCGCTCCGTGTAATCGGTCCCGAAATCCGCGCTCTCTCTCTCTCTCTTCGATCGCATTATCAAACCACAACGCGGACGGAAACGAATTAAAGTTCGGGTTAATTATATTCGCGTTCGCGTGCAATTGCGGCCCGCCCATTCGGTGGCGGGCGGAGGGCGGCACGCGAAAAATTAGAACAGCCAGACCGCCACCGGGGGGTAGCCTTCCGCTGTTCCGCCAACGGGGCCGCCGCGGGGTGGCAAATTTGTGGCCTCCCGGTGCACGCCGAGGCGCGCGTTCAAACGAGAACCCGTCGGATTTTCCTGAAAAATCTTTTGAACGGAGCATCGGGGGCCGACGCCCAGAAGGACGCGGCACTGCCACCTGGCGGAATGCCCAAGGACCCGCGGGAAGCTTCAATCGCCGTAAAAGCAACGCCTCTGGATAGGAAAGGGAGGCACGGAGAACGGCAAGGGGTCAGAAGTTAACTTAGAAGCTCGCGGGTGGATCGCTCGGGACGGGACGAGGACGCGGATAGACTGGCTACCGAGGGGAGCGGGCAAGTAAGAGGGACGCCCGGCCAGGAGAGAAGTGACGAAGGGGAGGAAGCGAGAGAAGAGAAGGAAAAAAGGATAGCGTGAGATGGTCAGTCCCGGAGATACACGTTCGACCGGTGCACCCGACTTAAGAGGATTACATTTGATATTTCGATCGGGCAAAGTGGCTTTTTATTGGACATTCGCCTCGGAATTATCGCTGACGCGTGTCGAAAGACATTACGCGCACCCGGTATTATTAAATTATATCGCCACCGCGTTCCCCTATAATTTCCTGACCGCTGCCGACAGATACCTCGCGAAAACGTATCATCCTGTCACGAACACCTCTCCGGAGCAAGCAACCTCCGCCGTCACCGTCACCGCCGCCGCTACCGGCGCCGTCGTTGCTGCGAGAGAGAGAGAGAGAGAGAGAGAGAGAGAGAGAGAAACGCGCGTATCTCGGTGCCGCAACTGCGGGATTTCGCAAACGACGCGTGAAAAAGATCGGGCGAACGCTAATGGCTTCATTATCTTGTTTCGGTGGGTAAACGGGAACACGGAGCCGCGCGCTTTATTCAATTTCCCACGCGGAGGAGGAAGGAAGGAGCGCGCCGCAGTCACCGAAAGACGACAATTGGCCTAAATCGCTCCTACCCGGGCTCGCGACTGTAAACGGTGGGCGGCAGAAACATCGACGACGCGACACAACGCGCCATTCCGCGTCACGGTCATACTTCTGCTTTTAGCCGGAGCTAATTAGCCGCACCAATTTGTCGGCGTAAAATAAACGTTTGCCCCGCTCGGCCGTTTCTCCCTCGCTCCAGTTTTCTCAATTTATTTGTGAGAGCGCGCCCGCGCCCGCTCCCGCTCCTGCTCCCGCGCGCACTGCATACCTACACACGAAGGACACCCGCGTCCAAAAACTCTCTCCCGCCCCTGCATCCCGCGCCACCGAGCCCGTCGCTCCGTGCGACCGCCTGCCGGTCCGCGGACTTCAAACGAAATAATTAAGTCAGTCCGTTCGAGCGGCCGACTAACGAGACCGCCGCTACGAAAACTGCCGCCAATTATTGAAATTCAAACGACCGGATACTCTTGCGTCACTAGCCTGGTGAGACGCGGTCAATGGACACCCCTCGATATCCGGTCCTGATAAATCATAATGAATGAGCCGAGAGAAAGACGGGGCAGCCTAGATATTAAAATATTAAATACCGTGCCTACGAGTTTCTGCAGTGGAACCTTGATCATCGAAGAAACGGGTCTGTTCGAATTACAAAACAGTTTCGTAGCGAAAGTGTTGGATTAAATCTATACCGACTGGTATAATAAATAGTGTCGTATGTATAGACCCGTCTTATAAAGAGCTGGATAGAGCGTCTAGAGCGTAGAGTAGTATATCAAAAGTATTTGATATACTAATTACAATTGAAATACTCGTAAAATAGTATTTCAAATACAACATAAAATTTCAGTAAACAAAATATTTTATTAGGATAATTCACAGCTAAACCATGAAACAGATATTATATTTGGATAATCTAAAATGTAAAATAAAATAAAATAGAATAAAATAAAATATTTCTTATTTTAATAACATAAAGCATATAATAGAATACCTTCCATAGCTCTTAATCTAAAAATAAATTGTAAAAATGATTAATATAACGTAAAACGAGATAACGTAAGAAGTTATAACATTTGTATGTTTATAATACAGAGAAAAAATATAATTCGTTCGTTTTAGATGACAATAAATTAAATAAACAAAATATATATATCGAACTATGGCACAATTATCTTGAACATTTTTCACAACGAATAAAATATTTTATTTTTAAAAGTACATTGTTTAGAACAAGTAAAGTATTTTATTTTCAGAAATACATGCATGGTCTATAATAAAGTATCTATTTACTATTTACCATTTAAGATACTATTTTACTATTGTTCTGGCCTTCCATCGATTTATTTGCAATGTTTTTGGATCATAGAGAATTTCGATATCGAGCCTCCACCGTACTTGTGCTTCTGATCTAATGAACTTAGCACTAATATGATTGGAAAATGTTTGGAACTGTTTGGAACGGAATCACGTGGTAGCCAATCAACAGCACGTATGACTTCGCCGTAGGATCGCTTGGTTTCACGACAGTGGTTCGCCTGTATCGTTAATGGAATGCTTAACGATTGTAATTTATTCTTACGTACTTTCGGAAGCTTGATCTTGTTTAACGAGATTTTTATTTTACTTTGAACCCAGTAGAATACTGAATCGAACAAACAAAGTTCTGGTTGACGCTAGGTCCTGTAAATTGGCTTATGCAAATTTCTATTTGCATAAACATCCGCTGTATACTTATAAACTGTCCACGGTGGGATTCAAAGGATTTGAATATTCTATGCAATTCACTTAACGTATCAACTTTCATGACGGTGCTCGCTTTTTAAAGCTACATTATTCTTGGGTACAATGGACAAGCATAGATATTAATAATTCCTCCTTAAGTATTTTTCTTGCAACCAGACACCGGGCATGACACCGAAGAGACGTCGGACAACGAATAAAAACTTTTAATTATAGAACGAGCTAACTTGAACGAGGAAACAGAATTTGTAATCGAAAAGTTTCTCGATCGAATCTCCGTATATAAATTACCGCGATTCGTTACGGAATTTTACTTGCCCACGGTGCCGCTCACGAGTGACACCACGGCCACGCCGTCCAACTCTATTAAAATGATCACGTTGCGGCTGATTATTAACGACAGCAATACGATACGGCCGCGATACTCGAATTTCAATCCTTAATTAAAAATTCCCGTTAGAAAAGCGTGAACGCAGTCGGCGTCAGTCACCTCACCGCGCCAAAGTTAACGAAACAACGTAGCAGCATTTTACGGGATGCAGATTAAGTTCGCTTCTAGGGAATCCGTATCGCTAACGGCAACCATACGAACGCGTCAGCTTGAGAGCTGCCGCTAACAAGGACGGAATCGGTAGATGAGAGAAATGCCAATTATATAATTATCTAGCCAGCTTGCTCCGGTTTCACTCGGCGATAATTCGTCTGTTCGCGACGACGTTCGTCATTAGACATATTCGGCGGAGGGAGCCGGATTACAGGTAATTTTCTAATAATTTTCGGAGTGACGCGGATTGAGCGGGAACCGAGAAGCAGACAGCGCGCTCGCGCGGAGCTGTCGGCGCCACGGCGAGGGTGAAAGCGGTTTTTCGCCAAAGCTCCCCGTTAAATTGAACATGTGATTGCGTTCGGGTTGGGATGCGCGGTCGAATTGGTGAAATTTCAATTACACGTCGCATTACGAATTCTTCCATTATCATCCGACCAAGCGGCACGTAGATTTTCTCCAATTAAACCGATCATCTCCGGTCGCGAGCTGCGCGTTACAGATGGAATATGCCAATCATCTTTCACAAAATTAATCTGCCAACCGTGACGCACTGCTGCCCGTCACCGGTGAGATCATTCGCAACGTGCGCACCAAATAATAATAGCTGACATTTACCTGAGAACCTTCGAAACGCAATCGTACTTCTGCGAACACCCCTTGCCGTGCTCGGATGCCTGCTGTCACGTGACACTACACCAGCCGCACAGAACAACGTCTCACTGTGTGACAACCGTGTTAAAGGCTTTATCTTGCCAACAGATCGATAAAATAAATAAGATCAAACCATAGAGACGCGTACGTGTATTGTCAATGGGTATCGTTCTCTCTCAACTTCGAACACGAGAAATTACACCAAACGAGAGGACATCGGTTGTTACGGAATTCCCGGAGCTATCTATGACGAAAGTACCATCAACGAGAGGATCCCGAAACCGCCAGACCGGCGGTCGGTTGTAAACTGCCGAGTACCGCGTGCGACCGCGGCACGCCACCGACAGTAATAAATCCCCACCACTGGTCCGAGTCTCCCTCCGTCCTCCCCACTCTTAACCCGGCATCCCCACTATCGAAGCTGTCGCTGCCCCTGCGTCGCTGATCCATTCCCCTCCTCTCGGCGATTGCCGTTTCCCTCCGCGTTCCTCCCGCCGCGCTCGACCGTCATCGCACCCGTATCCGAACACAAGGAACCCGCGCCGCCGACGGTGACCGAAAACCCGTATTTACACCCGCCATCGAACCCGAACCTGATCCCGCACATGCCGCCCCACTCTGCAGCCGGGCTCTGCTTATTGTCGAACCATTCACGCCACCGCGCGATTTAACTGCGAGCGGAATTCACGACGCGCAAGGGGTGATTCTCGCGCACCGAGCCGATTAAGACGACACGATTAATTACGGTAGAGCGCACGGGTCGCCGCGATGGCCGGCGCGCGGCGTGCGTTTTCATCGATTTGAAGGCAAGGCGGTTCGATTGAACCGGAACAGCGGACGCGCGGATACAGCAGAGGCGAGCACAATAGAAAGGAGGTTACCGCGGAATTTAAGGGTGAATGGGACACCTCGACGTTTCATCTATGCGCGCCCCGCGGCGAGTTAATTAAAGTCAAGTAAATAACGAAATTGGAAGGGAGGGAGAATGAGAGAGAGAGAGAGAGAGAGAGAGAGAGAGAGAGAACGAGAAGGGGATCGTGGAAAGCGGAAACGCGCTGGCTCAACGAACGCGTTTCGTTGATGCACAATTTAATAAATACGCGAGCGTCTGTCCTATGAGCAGGGAAAGTGCCTTTAATTACCATCCTTCCGCGGAAATCGCAACAAAAGGATTGCTTTATATTGAATAGGAGCGTGCGCCACGAGCACCGCGTAACAGTTTGTGGGTAGGGGTTCGAAGACGAAGAGCACGAGCCTGAGGGAAAAAGAGAGAACGAGGGAGAAAGGGGGACGGAAGAGCAGCGCTGTGGATCGCGACTCGAGTCGAGACATAGCGACGGAGGATTAACCACCGAAGCGGCGTGCTCGCATCGTAGCATTCCACCCCTAAAATCACACACACACACCCCTGCGAACCCTACCATTCCAGGACGCGCGAGGCGAACGCAGGGATGGCATCCCTACTATATGTCCGGTTCTCCCGGCGGGAGACGCGTCTACCACCCCTACGAGGCCACACCTCCCATTACAAAAATTACACTGGTCGCTGATTTAGTGTTCTGCGCCGGTTCTTCGCGGGGGTGCCCGCGGGGCGAAGGAGGCACGGGCGTTCGGGGGCCGCCGCGGCGCGCGAGGGTGCCCGCCTGCCTGCCTCGCCAGCCCGGCCGAGGGTGGGGACGTAAGTAATGAAAGGGTTGCCGCCGGCTTCGAGAATCACGGAATCATTCGCCAGATTAAATTAGAAAGGCTACGACCTTTTTTCCCCACTCCCATGCCATCCACACCTATGAGCCGGCCGGCGAAATGGATTAGGCTATGTTTACTGCCCCGGCATCGCCGGGAGATGCTCTCTTTTAATTACCAACTGATTTATGGCCGGCCGCTGATTAAATCAGGAAAAGGAGTGGATTAATCCCGCAAAATGACATTCCCGTGAACTTGCCCGATCCGTCGATATACTTTACGCGATCCGCTGAACCTACAACCCTCCTCGCGCTCTCACCCCATCGCCGTCCTCCCAGTTCCGACCACCCACCCGACCGACCCGTCAACCGCGATCGCCGCGCGGCTAAATTTAACGTCCGCCAAGTTTCCGGTTCGCGGGAAACGCGCCGGTCTATTTTTCGGATCGGGATTTCAACGCAACGGTTTACAGTCCGCCTCCACTCTTTTTTACGCTCTTCCAACCGCCTCGCGTCACTCTCATCCCCCACCTCCCATCCTCCTGTTTCTCGCGGACGAAATGAAATTGAAGCGATTGTTAGGTTTCATCCGCGATCCGGGAAACAAAATCGTCTGTGCACGATGAAATTCATTTCGCCGACGTGTCGCCGAAGGTGTGTTTTGTTTCCGTCAGCCTGATCGACCTAGACGCGGAAGTTGCGGTCCCCCATCTCGGGGTTGTTCCCGCTTGAAAATGAATTTTCGCTGGATCGTCGAAAGGGGGCGGCCGTTTTGGGGTCGCGTTTTCAAAAGCAGCGAACTGTCGTTAGGGGTTGAAATCGTTTCCGGGCGGTTCGAGCTCATTTTCTCGCTGCTATCTTTTGGCGGAAAGATTGCGCGTTTGGCAATCTGAAATGCGAATTGTACGGGATCGAATAAATCTAAGATCCAGCGGGAGGGAGGAAGAAGGTTTCAGAGAGAAGAGGAGAGGCGAAACGGGGATAGGTGGGAAGAGAATGCACGGGATAGAGGCAACAGAGGAATGGTGGGAGCGAGCGGGGCAGATGGGGAGGGTACTAATCACTTCTAGGGAGTTTAATGGAGGTTTTCTGTACGCCGTCTACTTTGTCCACGACTTATACTACTTCGAACCGGTTGGAAGTAGAGTATTTGGGAGAAAAAGCAGCCGGAGAGTAGCGTTACGTGTATTAAGCTAAACGGCTCTCGGGGTCGGCTACCCGCCTGCCTGCTCGCGCGCCTGCACCTAGCCAGCTCTTGTCTCCCGAAGAAACGTTCCGTGTCGATGCCGAAATAAATTCTACGCTCACCACCGACCTACCCTATTTCCACCATCCGTGGGGGCAGGTCGGAGGGTCGGGTGCCACCAGCTAGTCGGGCTTCACCCCGAACGGATTTATTTAGCGTTCGTTAATTAAGAGCTCGCACGGTTTCAACTTCTAAATTCGATCGAGCTTTTCTTCGATAAAACCGAAATTTACCGTAGTCACGCAATCGGCCATCCGTTCGCTATAATTGCCACGATGCGCGGCCCGAAACGAAAGCACAATTCAATGTCCGTTTCCGTTAACGAGCCCTGTTACAACGATTATTCGGCCGACCCGGACAACCGGTCGAAAGTTTCATCGGACCGGCCAACTTATTGAATTTCGCTGTCAGTCAACCGCCCTGGGCGCAGAAGAAACACTCAAAATGTACCTGGCGAACCATTCCGTTCGTTTCTCGAATGTAGAATCGCAAGCTTTCGCGAGGTCGTGGGAGAAT
This sequence comes from Megalopta genalis, assembly GCF_051020955.1. NCBI lineage: Eukaryota > Metazoa > Arthropoda > Insecta > Hymenoptera > Halictidae > Megalopta > Megalopta genalis. Next base: position 1,791,985 of record NC_135015.1, on the reverse strand, counting down.
GTGCCAAGTTTGGTTCCGTCGATGTGAGATGATTATTACACTGCCAATCTTTCTGCACCAATCCCTTGCACGATTTCTTTCGCAGATACGTTGATTAACAATTCTTCGTTCCTAACACCTTCCTGTACTTCGACGAGTCTGACTCGTAACGAGATTTCTAGTGATAACCTGTTAAGTATCGACGTTATTCTGTTTGTTTTAAGACGGCCGATAAGCATAACTTTTCGTTTTCTTCTAAGGAATTATTACAATCGAAAATGTTCGAACTGAGAATTCTCTAACATTATGGAACGAGACGGCTGTGTTTCTCGTATGTCCTCATTTATTGTAAGTCTCAAATTTTGATAACAGAGACACCACGTTTCTGTTCAGAACGAATGTTCATATTTAGTAAATTATGTTTGTAATCAATGTCGACATAATGAAATCAACAATCTATGCCTTGTTTTAAAAGTTGCAAACACATATTTTCTTCATTGCCCTAATCGTTCGTTGTGTGCATAATTCAGTTACAACAAGTTCTGTCTAATTCTGTCTAATTATACAAACGAGGTGCAAGGCTCGAATAATCGTATTTGCTCTCCCCAAATTGTCCATTTGTGTGCACAATCTGTGCGTCAATTAGGGAGATAATACTTATATATACTTTAACGAATCCTCGTCGAATATGATTATCAAGATTATCACACCTAAGCAAAGGGAAATAGATTCCAGTTTAGTGTACATAAGGTGTACACGATCATAGAACAGGATGAAGAAAGAACAAATTGCATTTCAAAAGGCGGATGCAATTTTCGTTTCGCAAACATTACAAAATATTTGCTTCGTGTCCGACCGATGTCTTAATTTAGCGCGATTGCTTCGTAAAGAAAAATCATCGTTAAGACACAATCTGCTAAATTAAAATACGCCCGAGAGCTTTCCGCGTAGCAATTTCGGAACGAAAGCTGACGGCCCATGGGATCGAAACGAATCCGCGAAAATTCGACGGCCAAGTTTCCCCGGTACGCGAACGTCCCTCGGTATTGATATCCGGGACTATCCCTCTCGACGAGTAAACGGACAAAACACGCGTGACGAGACGTCCGAGCTCTGTTTTCCAAGTTTCTCGAACAAGTGCATACTCCTGTCTCGATTCGAGTGTGCCGGCTACTCGTCCAATACGGCTTCAGGCCGCGCGTGTTCGCGCTCCGTGGATTTATTATGCATGGACCTGATGTATCGGACATCGGCTGGACAGCTACGTGGAGCTCGGTAGCTCGCCGGCGCGTGTGTCCGTGTGTTAGTGCCGCTCAAGTGGCGCTGCCCATCAAGGGAGGTAGACGTTATTCTCAAGAGTGGACCGGGAAAAGGACGACTGCGATGGATAAGAAGAAAGACGGTGAGACTCGGTGGGAGTAGATGAGAGTAGCTGGACCAACCTCCGTCTAACGGTTCAGCCCCGGCCCCCCTTTTCCCGATCCGTCGTTCGCCGTCTCGTTTCCTCGTCCCGAGGCAAGTTTCTGTCCACCTCGACGATCCTATCCACCGGCAATACGCGAAGAGATCCGTGCACGCAAATAGGCGATCGCCGATACTTACGGGACATTCGGCTGAAATCGAATACCTGGCTCGAGCTATCGTTCGCTATTATTTTTCGAAACGATTTACAGTAATGCAATTCTTCCAGCGAACTAGAAATCTATTTTTACTAGATGCTTGAATGAAACAGCATTGAGATACAGTGTGTCGCAAAAATGTTGTAAGCGCTTGAAAACGACGATTCCTAAGATTTCTAAGATCATTTGAAGTAACTTTTTCCTTAGCGAAAATGATCACCGCGGCATTGTTAACGAGTTATTAACGAAAAACATGAACCAATCAGAGAGCGAGAACGGGGCACGAATAGTGGAGGGATAGCGAGCTCGACACAGTAATGGCCACGAGGACGGAGCGCCAGTTGTATTCGTCCTCTGATTGGTCCGTGTTTCCGGTTGATTACTCGTTAACAAAGCCGCGGAGAGAATTTTTTTTAAGGAAAAAGTTATTTCAAATCACCTCAGGAATCGCTAGTTTTAGAGGCTTATAACATTTCTGGGTCAGTTTGTACACAGTAAAATCTCGATTAACACTAAACTTACCAAGCATTAAACGCGACTGTCGTGTGTTGCTATGTAAGAGTGACAAAACTGAATTTACTTAGAGAATTCGTCATTTTTATTATAATGTATGTATGATAGAAGACATTTATCGAATGATTTCCTATGAAAGGGCATATAATTTCAACAATTTTGAAATAGAAAATATGAAACAGCGTTAGTTATTTCAGCGATTGATATAACATTCATTAATAATATCACAATTATGTGCTATCCAAGTACAATTGTAATGTTTTCCAACTATGTGTATAGAATAGTGAAGTTACATGTATGTAGGTATACGATCGAATTAAATTATGTCGCAGCAAGGTTCAAAGAAAAGAAAGTCCTGCGTACCACGTGAACAACATAATGCATCAATAGGGATAAGAAAACATGCAACTGTTACATCTTGCAATGTGACATTTTCAAATTCCTTGTATTGCGAGCCACCATAGTATTACGAGGCACATGATTCTCGCTAACGCGTGCTTCGTAATATTTCAAAACGCTCGAAGACATCAAAATACTGCGACAACAAAATTTTTAAAGTTCAGTCACCTCGTGACCTGATAAAATAGTAATCGGTCTCACGGGGAAGAAGCTGTAATAATGCAGGATAGGCTCATTTTGAGAACTCCAATATGAGTAAAACCAAAAACCCTATATGACGAAAAAATCACAAAGTGATTTTATAAAATGTTAGAATGCTGTCCTAATAAATTTAACTTTTTACGTTTAGTTTTGGCAACTAAATAGGAAATTACATAATCTTGCTGTATTCTGGAGACTTTCTATCCAATTACATTCTGTAATATTTGTTAACCTAACTACGCTTTCATTTCTCTATAGATGATTTTATATTTGAGAAACGAAAAACAATAAAATTATTTTTTGACGCTTCTCAACGTCATTTCAATCGGTCAACAGTAATTTCAGAAGATCGGATTTATGTTTTGATCGCTTCGTAAATTTACCTTTGTCAATATAAAATAATATTTATTCAACGTGAATTGCTGTAACTGTTGAGTGTTGCACCATTTATCAATTTGACAAGAATCAGTACTAAATAAATTAAATTTCAGCATTTCATAAATTCCCTTTGAATCAATTTCAAATAAATAATTCTATCTGTTATGCGCTGCAAGCTGCGTTTTCCATTTACTACCTCGGTAGTGCAAAGAGATCTGTAATATTTGCATCATATTGTAAATTGCATATCGTAACAAAATAGGATGATATCCAATTTTCGACCAACTTCGAGCATGCTGCAATTATTTCCTAAATGCTATTCAAAAAATATCGAAATGTTACTTCTACTTTTTTTTTATTACTAATGCACGAGTAACTTCACAAAAAAGTCTCGTAACTATGAAAATAGTAGAGAACACAGCAGTCACAGGACATTGGGAATATGTGAAAAACTATTTTCGATGCCATGACGGCTGCACTAATTGGAGGCATGTGAAATTGGATGAATTCCGTGGCTACAGATGTTAGGGAAAATATCGAATTCTGCACCGTCTGTAACTGATTTTATTTGGACTACGGGATAAAACTGTACGTCGGAACTTATTCCTGAAATCATCGCTTCAACTGCAAAAGCAGCTACCCAATTTCTGTCCCATTTAACACTGCAACAATCGATCACTAGACGCGATACATGCGATTTATAATTCTGACAAGATTAATTCCATTCGGATTTTATAAGATTTTTATTACAATATGTACTTGAATACAAAAGCTTGTTAACCCCTTGCTGTGTTTTGACAAGCCTAACTCGTGATGGCGAGTTTTAGTAACAACCTTCATTTACTTAAGACTAGATTTATGGAACCCGTCAAAATGACGGATCACTAATTTCTTAATTTACGATTATTCATATCGTAAAGATACATTTATGAGTTATTTATTCAATTTATGTTACTTACGGTGTGGATGTTACAGCAACACTTGTTACAAATCAGAATAAATGTCCTATTGTTTCTTTTATAAACTAGTATAAAACAGCTGTTTTTTGTGCTCCGTAAATCTAGTGTTAACAAAGTAAGTATGAATGTTATTCTGTCCTATTAAGACGGAGTAAAATTTTGTTCTCTGGTCATCAATATTTAAACATTTGAGTAATACATACAATAAAAATTAAAATATATAAAAACGAACAGCTAATTACACTGGAACGAAGACGTAGAACGTAATTTTGAACGATTTGGGAAGCGATGAACGATTAACGCTACGAAAAGTTTTTTTTCGATTTCGCTTAACTAATTATAATTACATAACGAAATTGTTAAATGATTGCTTTCGTTAAACATTTTTATATACATGCAGTTCGAAAGAAAATTTAAGATGAAGCAGGTAAATGTCTCACCCTATATATTTTCCATCTTTTCTAAGAAATTGTAACAATCGAGAAACTTTTAATTATTGTAACTGCGAAGCAAACGGTACGGCGAGGGGGGATTTAAACACTTTTTATAATAAGCACAAACTCAAAAACCAGTGACTTCGCCTGTCCAATAATCTCACGTTTACGAATGTACGCGTAGCAACAGTTAATTCTTAAGTTCCCGATTTCTTCTCAGCCTCGACCGCTCCCTTAATTAGCCGTTAATCGCTTCCGCGACTATTTTGTTTACGTTTTTAATCCGATCGGGAAACGTTTCGCCGTGGACACCCGGCCCTTGGTGTTATTAACGGACGGCATGTATTTTTACTCGGCGACCCTCTGGGCCCTCTAAAAAATGCGAACTCGTTTACATCACCGCCAGAAAAATATTTGTACACCGGCTCTCTATCTCCTTCTCCCGCTTTGTGGAGTGCGTGTTGCAGTGGCAGCCGATGTGATCTCCTAGCGTACAACGGCCGCCCCTGTAACCGGCCATCCACGTGGAATATCGTACCTTCGGCCCGTCAAATATTTTTTCGAGCGTGAACTCGAAAAACAACCGGTCGGTCTTTCGGCTATTAAATCGACCAACAGGATAAAGGTAGCGGACGGATTGAGAGAAAGCATAATCGATCGGTCGTCGAACGGAGTAGTCCGAAGCGTGGCCCAGCGTCGGCATGCCGATGCGCGTTGCGGATTTTGGAAGGACGCAGCCCGATGACATCGATGCTAGTGTGGCACAGATACCGAGAGCTTTTCTGGAAGAGCAGGGGTCCATTAGCCGACTCGCCTGTCTTCTGAGTCCATTACAAGATGAGCCACCATCCCTCCGAGCGTCCTGCCCTCCGCTTCCAAGTTACTCAACGATACGGTGCGATCTATACCCACACCCACCGTATAGATACGTTTCTTCATCCCACTCTTCTTCTTCATCTCTATCTCTCTGCCTCTCTCACAATTCCATCACCATCGCCACCACCACCACCACCACCACCACCACCAGCAGCAGCAGCCCGCCGCGTTTCTCCTACCTTTGATACCCCTCCCTGCTCCACGATTCTCCTTGTCCGGCCTCTTAATCCTTTTCCCTGCGAATAGGTTGTAGCGTGGAAGGCGTCGAAGCAATGTCTCATACAGGCTTGTAATTACGGCACCTTTTTGCTTGATCGAATGTCAGCGGCGATATGGGTCTCGACCGGGTTCTCACCTTTTTATTCTCAAAGACGCCTCTCCCTCTCCCCCCACTGGACGAGCATATAGACGAGCGGTCTCGCGGTATCGAGATCAAAATCTCACCGCGGCTAATCGTATTTTTCAGTCGACTTCACGCTCTCGGGAAAGGGGAACGCATACTCGATTAAGGGAGTAACTGTCGTACCCGAAACGAGCTGCAGGAGAGACAATTTTGAATAGCAGAACTCGACACCTCGGCATACGAATGCATAAGCGTCGCCGTGGTTAATCGTGCTTTTTCTCCATGGAGGACCCGGTCGCCCTAAATCATCGCGCGACTAAAAACGGATCAGAGGATTACGCCTCGAACTCGTATATACGTGGGAATGTCCCGGGCGGAACGAGACGCGCTCGAAGCCGCCTCTCGTCCTGTCCCTTTTCACGCATTATTCGCCATAAAGTATGTACAAAAGAAGAGGAGTCGGACGAGCCGGATCGTGCCACATCGGCCGTACTTATACCGAGAACGCCATGGCTGCTGCGACGTTCCTTGATTTATTCACCCTCTGAATTTTTTACCGTGCCAACCTTTACCGGGCCTCTGCGGACTTCGCTGCCCCAAACGAACACGTATATCCTTCCAGTTGCTTCGGACACGATGTATTACCAAGCTCTGGCCTGCCTATCTCTCTCCCCCCCCTCTCTCTCTCTCTCTCTCGCGCGCGCTTTCTCCGTCTCTGGCTTACTCGCCCCGGCCACCGCTCACTTCCTCTTTTTGAGCCAGCTTTTCCGGTCCGGTGAAGTCTCCTCGGACACGATCGGCTTCTAGCACACTCAGGATAATTGAGCCTACATGTACCTACACCTTCTGAAAGATTGACGAATATCGTGGTGCACTTGCCGCTGTGTAACGAGGAAATGAAGCTCAGCTGCCCAGCTGCTCCGCAGTAAATTTTCGTTTTGACGTTTCGACCACATTGGCTTCTACCTAGCACTCGGCTATTCTGTTTGATTTAATTATGTCGATGGACCCTCCAGTTTCGCAGGTGTCGTAATCGTTCTTCTTGCCGAACAACGAATATATCGTTGACCGGCTACAATTGAGAGAAGTTTATTTTTTTAATGTTCTGAGTAGATAAAATTTGTATTTTTTAGCGTGCTCCTTTATGATCCTTGTAATTACATACTACTTTATGCAACGTTATTTTTATAACTTTCTTCTGAAACCTTACAGAATTACATCGACTTGGCTCGTTGTCAGTATATTTCGCTTAGGTACAATATCATTGGCAACATTAACACGTTGAATGCCACGGAGGTCGCCGGTGACCGGCGCTTAACTTGGCGGTGACGCCATGGGGGTCACCGGTGACCGACGCGCCTAAATTGATAGAAATATATATAATTTAAAAAAAATGTCAATATCTAAAATTTTGTATTACTACCATCGTCAATTCAAACAGTGATAAAAGAATATTCATCGTGGCGCCACGGATAATTTCTGTAAAACCAGCGTGGCATTCAACGTGTTAAAATATACTATACGAATAGGCTTCTTATACGGTCTGAAAGAATATCTGGAACTCTAAAACGCATTTTTCTCAAAACAGGTTTATTGGAATACGACGAATATAATATCGTAAAACCTAATGAATAAAATGTCTAGAAAATAGAATTTGTATGTTATCTTGTTATCTTTCAATATTATGTTCGATACCTACACTAACATAGATTGATAAGTTTCTAGTATTTTTTATATGAATACATTTGTAACAATCGTGTTTGTAAGAAATAAACATTTTTCAATGTTTCTTACTCGTAATACTATAATTTCAATGAAAATTAGTATTTTGTTGATTTTAAAAAAAGTCGAGTAGATACTTCGAATATTGGTTAACAATACATTTAAGCTTAAAAATGCAGTAACATCCTTTCAAACAATTCATCAAACATTTTTTTTGTAAAATGCTTAATTAATTGGGAAAGAAAATGTAAACATGTAATAAAAGTAAGAAAATAAAAAGAAGTAAGTAAATGTAAGAAATGTAAAAAGATTCAGAAGATCTTGAGAACTACAATTTTACATAAATTGCCGATTTTTCCACAAATTCGCATTGAATAGAATTTCTTGTTAACTTCATATTTATCGAATAAATTTAAATTTTTGTATTCAAGGTAAACGAAATAAAAGAATAAGATGAATAAAAATTAATTCATTTCGTTTATTTTTGAATAAAAAAATTAAAACAAACGTTGTTCACCCCAAAGTAAACAGCAAAGTAAATGCGATTAAATCTGGTTAAAATAAAAATCAACCGCGCGCAGTGCAACCGATAAATACAAAGAGATCGCATCAGCCTGATCGAAAGTGATCTGAATAAGTCTGACCAAGATCTTAAATTTAAAGGAACGCACGTTCGATAAACGTAGCAATTTTCAGTAGTCATATTCCTCAGTCGCAAAACCAGCAACTTCGAACCAGCATTATTAAAAGTTGTATCAGTTCGCCACCAGAACTCTTTCCAGATGCAATGACCAGAACACCCGGCGCGGCGGTTTCACCGAACTTATTTTCGAATCGCTTTGTGCACTTTGGACACTCGACTTTCGCTTTGACATGTACCAGAGAGAAACGAAGTTTCAATCGCGGGTTGAAAATCTTTTCCCGAAGGAAGTTCGCGAACTGTGCTACCGATCACTTTCAAAAGTAATCATCGATTTATCCGTTTATCGCCGTCTTAATATAACATAAAGTGTCCCGGTTATCGATAAACCGGCTCGGTCGCCGTCGAGCGTGTACGTGTTATCAAGGCGTGGAAAAAAAAGAAAGAATCAATAAAATCGATGCGCCACCGGCGTGCATTCCGCGCGCAGTCGTGTCCGCGATAAAGGCGCAGCCTGTCAATCAAGATGGTAGCGCGTTGTCGATGTCGGCGAGCAATAATTTCAAAAAATGCAATAATAGTGCGCGCGCGACTGGGACCGTAATGGATAAATTGCTGAGAGCCCGTCTGTACACACCGATAATACGAACAGGCAGACAGGCAGGCAGGCAGGCAGGCAGGCAGAGGCAGGCAGTCGAGCAGTCGAGCAGGCAGGCATGTGGGGTGGATAGATATTGCTTAGCGGAGACTGGAGAAACCCCTCTTTCCTATATTATTCTCCCCATTCCCCGGTATATTTCGTTCAGCGAGTGCGCCGAGTAACGCGCAAACGTTCAAGGAGCTGGCAGAAAAGAAATTAGTTTTAAAGCGGTTGCCGTGAATAATTTTCAATAAGCCCCGCCGAGGAAGGTTCCGCAAGATCGCGGGATCTACAAGAGGGGAGAAGAAGCGGAGTCACGCGGCAGTTTCGGGGATTCGCATCGTCCGAGGAAACGGGAGCAACGGAAAAACCGGAGACGGAGAAAAAGAGCGAACTCGTTCTCGAATCGAACGTTGCGACGCGCTCCGTTTTTTTATTTGCCTTGTTATTCGAACATAGACGTTATTTGCGCTCTACAAAATTATCCGACGAAACATTCGGCAACTATTTGTCCGAGTACCCCGAGGCGATCGTACGGCGTTCGATTGACGCGAGAACCGGTCGCGAGCGCGGCATGATAAGCTTGTTCCATTCGGCTGTGAATAAAAACACGTTCGTAGCCATCGATACCGGAGGGCAGGTAACCCGGCGCGACAACGGTATGAGCGAGATACCCGCCCACGCCATTCATCGACAATAATTGCCTTATTGACATTAATAAAACGAGCCAGATACCGACGGGTACGTCATCGGCCGTCTATGCACAGCCGCGGCATGATCACGTGCAGACGAGTGCGTAAATGGTGTCGTTGCGGGGACACGAGGGGGCGAGGGGGGAGGGCAGGGGAGCGTCGCGACGCCGAGCGTTTAACAGAAGACGAACACCTCTCGCCGCTGCACCTCGATAAGATAAAGTATGCGCCAACGGGCGTTTTTCGGACCGATCTTCGACGCGCTTCGCTTTCCCGGTCATAACCGCCCATCCCCCTTTGCGCTGGAAATTGAATCAATCGCGCTACCCGCACACCTCCATCCGGCAATCTTGATTGTCTGCGGATTATACAGCACCGTTCCCAACAAGCGCCAAGATTTAATCGTCGAAAGGAAAGCGAAACGGGCCGGGATATTTGGCTTAGAAAGGCCTAGGAACATTTCAGATCTTCGGCTGCGCGTTGTAGAAATCCGTATCTTTTTAACCCTTTTAGTTGAAAGCTCGAAAGAGTTGTACCTGAGCACAAAACACGCCGAACCTGGTTGGCATAATTTGGCGAGGTCTCATAAAATTATATGGAAATCTTGTAAAATCTGATAAATAGAACATTCGAGAAGGAGTATGTAAATAACACTGTTATTTGTTTAAAATATTAAGAAAACAACACTCTCGGGTATAGCCAATAACAACGCATCGTCGTTCGGCACTAAAAATAACCTCTGTGTGAACAATCAAACTGTGCGAAACATGTGTACTTTGTTTAATTTAACATATATTTTGTATCGATCTTTTTCTCACGAAACGACGTAATATGAAATCGACGTAAATGTGTACAAAGATTAGGAATCCGGAGCTGTTTTGCGGTATCTTGTCAAGAATTGCTAACAACTTGTACATATAAAAGTTAATCAGTATCGCGAATTACATATTACATATTACTCAATTTAGAATCTTTGGGAACTTCAATTATCGAAACTAATCCGGGACACATAACCGTTCGGATAACAGAGTAGTTATTTAGTTAGAATGCTAGAATAAAATTTCATCGTTTACACGCGAAGCGTATTTCGATAATAAATTTTAACAAATCTACAGGGTATCCCAAAAATGTTTCGCAATCTGGAAACAGGAGGTTCCTTAGGTCATTTGAAGTCATTTTTGCCTTAGTTATTAACGAAAAACACTGACCAATGAAAGGCGAGCTCGACTGGCGCGAGGCGTCCCAGCCAACGAAGCGCACGAAGCCCAGCCTTCTCGCGCCAGCTGATCTCGCTTCTCATTGATCACTTTCTTTCGTTAATAACTTGTAAACAAAGCCGCGGATTGCATTTTCGCTAAGGAAAAAGTTACTTCAAATGACCCCAGGAACCCTTCGTTTCCGGATTAAGAGACATTTTTGGGATACCCTGTATTGAAGCCATTCTTAGCCAATACTTTGGTATTGATTCTTTAACGTAATCAGCGAAATAAAGAAATTTTAATTCTTGCACTATAGTATCATGTTTATATAAATACTTGTACCAAATACAAATATATTTTTATTGAACTTTTGCTTCGTACAATAGATTATAAACATGTTTATTTCTCATGAACATTCTCTGTCTAATTATTAACATTGTTTTCTCAATCAGCGATTTTCAGTTGCATCAACTATATTATTTGCGACATGTTAAATGTTGTCTATCAAACTATCAAGTTTTCTTTGAGATCTGGTTCTAACTTGTGTTTAGCACAAAGGGTACTGTAATATACTGTTGACAGATTAGTACTGAATAATCTGTTTCGAATAATTATCAACATAATTATCAACATTATTAGTTTTATAACTTACGGATTGTATTACGAGAGTCCACAACACAGTGTGCAAGCCTATTAATCTAAATATCTTTTCTTCCGTGTGAATTTGATAATCCCATTACACCAGGCCACCCGCGTGTCTCACGGAATAGGATGATCCATCGATCGAAGACGAGGGTAGAATCCCTCTGTCGTGCCGCATTCCCGACGAATTTCTTGCTCGTTCGAACGGTAACACATAGCGCCAGGGAAAGCGTCGCGAGGCACGAAACCGTCGAACAAATTCACGCGATCGCATTACAGAACAATACAGGCGACGCACAGAGTTGTCGCGTGTGCGCAATGATTAAGAGAGGCATCACTGCCGACGGAGACGGCAACGATCGCAGAAGCGATCGTGGCAGCGATCGCGTAAACGGCGATCCTTGACGGGTTCGCCCGGCGTATCGCAATTTCGCTTCTGGTTGCGAGAGAAAATTTGCGTGACAAGACACCGCGCCGGGACGATCTTAATACATAAGCAAGCTGGCGACACTGGCCCGCCGCCGCCATTGCTCTGGACCGAGTAATACAGATAAAAGCATGGAATCATAAATAATCCATCGCGGAACGGGAAGTGTTACCTTGGCGATGCTTGTCGGGCTCAATCCGCGGAGCGTTTTGCTGGGGGAAAAATCGCAACCAGCTGCGCACAGTAGTCCGGAGATCGGTCATCTTTTTACCGGAAGTCAATTTTTCGATTTTGATATTTCAAATATTTGTTTCTCCCTAGACTGGCAATCGTTTGAAACCTTGAAATTCTAAGTATTAAATTTGTCAGAATTCCTAATGAAATATAGCGTTACAAAGCAAATTTATCGAATTAAAAGTAAAACTAATTATTTGAATGATTTGTTATTAAACATAAGAATGCAAGTTTGGGCTATATTTTCATGTATGCGAAAAAAATATTAATTTTGTCTGTTTTATATCATTCGAGCAATGTGTAAAATTACTTGCAAACCGCTTGTTATATAAAAATAGTGTTTGAAACAGACGTTACGTGGTATCAAGGGAGATATACAATATATAATTAGTTCCACGTTATTTTGCTTTTTTACCAAAATATAGGAGACATCTTGAAGTTTTTTTATAATAATATGTTACGATCGATGTCACAATTCGAAAGATTACTGAACATTGAATCAAAAGATATTAAGATGTATAGTATCAAAAACCAATAATTACCGAGTTATTAGCATTGTCCACCCTTTCGGGCAAATTCACTACTGTGCGACAAAGGCGCGGTTTTCTCACTGAAATCGTACATTTATGTCCATCTTTTTTAATATTTTACGATAAGGCGTTATACATATATCTCCGCTTATGAACGTTGAATAAGTTGAAAAATCTATTTTATAACAACATTTATAAACAAAAATATAATTATAAAGTATATGAATTGAAGATACAAGTTTCAGACCAATTAACAACTAATTCACAGCAAATTATTAAAATATTATAAATAAATCCGCGATTATATTGCTGTAATTTTCGCACTGGCAACTCTTGGCAGCCAAAACGAACACTGCATCCCACTCTATTCATAATTAAGAAATAAAATGAAACTTGAATATATTCAGTTAAGTATCATTGAAAAAGTAGCAGAGATATAAATTCGATACAATTCAGGTACACGCATCATACCAAATCATAGTCCACGATTCCGACAAACTATATACGATTTAAGTTTCAATTATAGAAATATTTTATACAAATGACTTTTTGCCACATTTGGGTGCCTTGCGTCCCATCGCGAGCCGCTCGGAGCGGAGCTGCTCGGCGCGGATCCGCGCGAATACGTAGCAGGCGTATTTACATCGCGGCTTACATCGCGATTATTTTCGCTTCTGGGAGGAGTTCGCCACCGTCTCGAGTATAAGCTAGAGGCAGATAATAAAAGCTCGAGACAAGAGGCAGAAGCTGACCGGGGTAGTGAGACGGAGACATATACAATATATAGATATATATACAGAGAGAGAGAGAGAGAGAGAGAGAGAGAGAGAGAGAGGGGGGGAGAGGGAAAGAGAGAGTTGAGGAGGTGAAGGGTCTAAACGACGCCGGCGAGGAGGAGGGACGCGGAACGGCGGACAGGGGAGCGCGGGAGGAAGGGAGCAGCGATATTTCACGGGTTTCGCGTGCGGGCGAACTTTAATAATATTCGTTCCATCAGGTATGGCCGGCCTCATATTAAGTCGGTCCGCGGTGGACGAGGCGCGCAAGGGGCGGCAGGATGTGACGAGAGCGGAACGGCCGGGGGCAGCCACGAGGAAAGGAGAGGAGAGGAGAGCATCGTATAGAGATGGTTTGCCGGGGCGAGGCCGGGGCGGCCGGGGAGCGCAGAATGAGACGTGTAATAAAGTGAGTTTTTAATTTCCACCGGTGCCGGTGGTTGGCCCCACGGGGTAGGGGTAGAAGGCACGGGTTTGCCCCCATGCCCATGCTCCGGCCTCGTGGCCTGTCGGCTAGTATTACTAGATAAATCACCCAACAGGCAATAACCTCCCGCCTGCCCGCCCGTTCTTGCTTGCGAGCCACCCCCTGGATCTCTGCCGCCAACAACACTGATACGCACCACCAGACGAACAGGAAGAAGCCGCTGCGAGCGCGAGATCACCGATTTTACACGCTCGGCCAGATACAGGAGCCGCACCACGATCGACAGGATATTGCCGCCATTTGTTGCCTCGCTGCACCGATTTCAGAAGGAACCGGACTCGTGCGCTACGGCTTTCGTTCTAATTTTTACCCGCCTGATCGACAGCCTTCTGTGAAATCATTGGCTTCGTAACGAGGTTGAAGCGTCGCGTCGCGTCGCGCGCCGGTGCTAATTTACTGCTTAATCTATTATCCGTGTGTTCTACAGGCGTGTCAAAGAATTTAGGTGTCCCTATGTAACGAATTGCTCGTATTTATTAACCGTAAATATAGATATGTAATGAACGCAAGAAATTGAGTTAAGCCACGAAGCGTGCGGATACGCTTTAATTGTTTTAACGCATTCGGTGCGTTCGTAAATCTATTCTTAAGCTATTCCATTCGTAAACTCATCAACATTGGTTTTGACGAAATATTTCGTCATTCCAATAGGACAACCTAATGGGCATGAGGACTTCTTTCGTAGGGAAGACTATTAAAAGCAATACAGTGGTGTACATAATTACAGCCACGAAGTAACTTTTACATTGTCACTAGTAACTGAACAGAATTTAACAAAATATTGTATTTGTACTTATACAAATACGACGTTTTGTTAAGTTCTTTTTAAATATGCAAGGTATCTCAGCTAAAGGAGGTCACCTATAGTGCTGTGAATAATTGTAGACTCAAAGTAACTTTTACATTCTTATTAATATTTTAAAAAAAGAACCAAAAGAAACTATATCTGTATATTTCTATTTTTTATTATTTTTAATATAGGAATATACAAATACGATGACCGACAGAAAAAGATATGTGACGAATTTTTATCGAAGAACCGTGTCTCACGCAAGTTTCATTAAAATCTGCATATATAACGTCGATATGTTAGTAATTGTTCTATTATCCGAACATTCGTGTCACTCCACTTAGCCAGGATGATCGATGCTCCACTACGATTTACTAACCTTGGACTACTCACGTACGACAAAGAACAGATTCACGTAGTTCAGTTCCCAAATTTCGTTTAACGAGAACGAATCAACCGTGTTGTAGGAGAGTCGACCGTATTTTATTGGTAGAAATGTCTCGGCGCTTTTCCCCATGTTACATAATCGTTTGTCGCTAGCTTAGTAGAGTTATCCGCTCTATCGCGTAGAGCAGACACGCGAAGATAGCTCTGTAAGGCATTATCTTGGCTCTGACGAAAGCCACACCTATTCAGGACACTCCATAGAGACGAAACAGTGTGGGTAGTCTCGTGTCATAAGATTCAGAATACCTCGGTCTTCTTGTACATGACACCGACATCGGTTCGAGCAGAGGCAATTCGTAGAGCTCTTAGAGCAAGAACAGGTTAAACGTGGTGTAAACGTACGATATTTGAAAGCAATGTCGTAAGTAAATCGATCAGCTGTTATATTTTAAAATTGTATTCTTCTAACTCTCTAACTCTTTAAGGTTAATCTAATAGATTAGCCATCATTTATTTAATACGATTTTTCGGGTTGAATTTTGGAACATTTGTACCATTCCGTATCGCCACAGGAACGAAAAATCTACTGTTATACTGACCATGTATGAACAAATCTGTGCGGATTGTAAGTGTGACATCCTGTGTCCTCATTTCCGGTTGCATAGATCTGTTCAACCAAATGTCAAGAAGGGTTTAATAGTAGTTTAACACTAAACCTTATAAATATGAGAAGACTGGATTTATTTAGATTTTGTACCATTTCAAATAATTATCAAATAACTGTAAAAAAGAAATCCGGTTAATCGGTTATATATAATAAAATGAATATTTAACGTTAATCTTTTCAGGCTTTTGTGAACAGAGTACGCCATCCGAGGCTGTCGCAATGATTTTGTTAATAAAGAGACAAAAGTGACACAAAGTAAAACGTACGCGTTATGCCAAAGCAAGTGTAAGAACGAGAGTAACGTGATCTATAGAATATCAGTCAAAATTTTCTCGGGCAACTTATCTGCCAGACATAATTGAATTTGAAGAGCCGATAACGCAGCGAAACAACAAAGTCGGGAACTATCACGGCTACCACTGAACGCGTCGAAAGCGCGCCATCAAAGCTGTCTATCACCATCGATCCGGCTCCCTCGCGATCGATTTAACCTATCGTCCTTGCGATATACTTTAACGACGCCTCTAGAGTATTTGATTTCGTTACGAACCCCGATAAAATTTCTTCCCGCTCCGAGAGGAACAGTCAGAACGTCGGAGGCTTTATCTTCGAGCCACGCGAGTTTATCTACGGGACGATTTTTCGAACGGAATAGGAGATGGCCGATCGGCGGCCGAACACATGGCGAAATCCGAAAGCTAATATTTGAAAAGAGGCGGACAGACAGACAGACAGACACGCCAGACGAGGCGGTCCTCCCGTCGAGGAACACGAGCGTGTGCAGCTCGTAAAATTTGGCCGGGGCGTCCCGCGCCGTTTCCCGGCTTCCTCCCAGATAACCTGAGAAAATACAAGGAGTCCCTCGAGGGAACGGACAGCTCGACACTCTTAAGTCCGTCCTGCCAACAAATTAATGTCCCCGGATTACAGGAACGGGCCGCTGGGAGAGATTCTCGCCGGGCGCCGACGGATACGTTTTTCAAATTTACTTTAAACCTGGCGCTCCCAGGCACCGCGGTTTCAAGGCCGAAAATACATACGTCTCCGAGCCGGTGTTTCTACACGTGACGGTACTTTAAAATCCCATGATCGTGGGGTGGCACGTCCAGTGAACAAACACTTAACACGTTGAACGCCACGTTGGTCGCAAATGGATGACAATAATTTTTGAATTGTTTTCAGGATTCATTTTTATTGTAAAATACCATCTGTGACTTAACTTTCTAGTTTCAGTTTCACTAATCAAATCACTTAGATTTCGTGGGAATTTTGAGGGTTGATTTTCGGCACTCAACGTGATGAGCCGCACGTTTGTTAAAATGATTAGTCATAAATCGTTATCGAAATCGAGCTGTTTTACTACTGGGTTCGCACATCCCCGAACACAATTTCAGCACTTTCTGATAGTTATACTTTTTTTTAAAAGTATAACAATTTAATGAAAAATATGTCGAACGATCAGTGTGAATGAAAAGAAGTTCCTAGGCAAGGGACAGTGATATTCCAGTGAATGAATAATATAATATTTTTTAAGGAAACGTGATTTTGAAATTACTTATTATAATATTTTATAAAATTTTGGACGTAAGTGTCTACATTGTATGTAAGGGGAAGGAAAAGTGGAATACACAATATGAATTACTCACGTTTGTTGCTAATAAATTTTCCTTTCTTACGCAGAAGGAATTAAGTTTTAAAGATCCTTCATTTACATTGCAACTTTAAAGATTTCAAATTTCTGAGGTACGCAATAAAATATATTTTCCAAATATTTTTGCATTTCATACATCATGGTGTCTGCAACGCAAATCAATCTATTTAATGCTGCTATTTCCCCCAATTATTTAGAATATAAAAGTATGAAACTTTATCTTCTATTTTTGTATATGAAAAAGTAATATATTTTTTTGTCGAGTATTCTATTATTTACCATAATTAAATACCACTTGCGAAGTACAGCAAAATGAATCAAACAAAAAGTATAATTTATTATATCAGCACTCAACTCTTCTAGCAGAAGCCTTTAGCCCTTCCACAATAATTAATTTTTTAGTCTCATACGCTCCTCAGAAATAATTCCAACATCCTCCCGTAGTTTCCATTTATTTTCATTCTACGCTTTCATTTGACTATTTACGCTTCCCTCACATGCTTTCATAATTTAAACAAATAAAATTGTGTACCACCTGAAAGAGAAAATGTGTGTGAGCCACGGGTCAAATCCGACTAGATAATTGCCATCATCCGTGTGTGACAGTGGCGGTGAACATGTTAATGGCCGACAGTGGGTGGCGGAGGTGTGGCCGGCGAGTTCGTTCGAAAGAAAAGCGTCGGCAAACGATCCGTGAAATCGATAATCGTTAATACGACGGGATCGGAGTTTTTCCGTAGACGGAGCATTTTTCTTGTCGCGCGACCGTGTAATAAGTCGTCGGGGATCCGAACGCTGACACCGCGTATCGATCGTTCGGCTGTTCGTTCTTTCGCTTGTTCGTTCGTTTCCTTAACTAACAGGCATAAACACACGGGTTACGAGGGAGGTAGGAGCGGGCACAAAAGCGGAGGAAAGAGCGGACCGTAGAGCGAACTGCGACGGAGAGAGCTATGAAAGCAGGCAGATTAGCGGCTTTAATGCGGCACTTCCTGCCTACAAGCCACGGCTGAGGGGGCGAGGTCTGGCAACTTGACTCTGAACTTGCTCAGAAGCTGGGAACACATCTGGAACGTTTCTTCCGCCGTACCTCCTTCGTCGACTCGCCGGGATCACCCTGTCCTTCTTCTTGCTACGAGCTCGCTCGTCTTCTCGCCTCTTCGCTCCGCCGCGCCGCGCCGCGCCACGCCGTCGCTTTTTTCGTCCTACGCCTCATTCTCTTTCCCCATAATCGGTACATCGTGAGTGCTCTCGAGTAATAGGCAAAAAGCCTAAAATTATGTTCGTGTGGTTCGCGTCTACGTACCGCGCAGACCTCGCCGAGACAGACGCCGGGGGCCGGACTCGAAAAAGATAATGAAAACCTTCGGACAGAATACGGATCGTCATTAACCAGCATCGAATCAGACCCACGCGACTGGTTTGCTTGCTATCTTCTTGCACCGATACAAACGCTGATTTTAGTTCCGTTCTGTAAACAGAAATATGGGAGAGCGACAAGCTCTTCCAGCAGTGGGGAATTATATGCATTGTTGGCAGCGAAAATAACAATTTTACTTTGAACAACGACTATACAAAGACTATTGCGTTTACAACGAAAGGTTTTTAGCCGAAATGTGATCTTAGTTGTTTGGCATAATTTCGATATAATTTCTTTTTCATTTGAGAAATTATTAGAATCAACAAAGTGCTTATCGTTGCAAGTGAACAAAAAAAATGGTAAGGCAGGGGGTTAACGCTAGATTGCCAGAGCGAGTTAATTTGACTCATTTATGATTTTATTGCTATATATATGTAGAAAAATATAAATAATTTTTTTTTAAACATATGTTGGTTATTTGAGATATATGTAAATCATAATTCTACTAAAAGCCAATTATTGTTTAACAAAAAATTATTTAAGTTTATAAATAATTTTTTTAAAACATATATTAGTTTCCAATAGAATTATATATTGTATATATATTAGATAATAATATTAAAATAATATAATATTAAATAAAATATAATATTAAAAATATTATAATATCTAAATATTATTATATATTAAATATTATAATATTAAATATAAATATTATAATATTTACCAATATATGTTTAAAAAAATATATATATATAAAAAACGCAATAGTCTTTGTATAGTCGTTGTTATATTATATATATATTTTTAAACATATATTGGTTTTTAAGAGAATTATGGCTAACGTATGTTTTAAAAAGATCAATAAAATCGTAAATAAGTCAAATTGACTCACTCTGGCAATCTAGTGTTAAGATGTTGAAAAGTTATTTAGATTTATATGCAGGGTGTCCCAGATTTTTTCGAGCAAACGGTAGTAGCATATTTTACGAGCGAAGAAAAAAAAGTGTCATACATACATAGGATATATAACGACGGACTGGTTTTCGTTCAACGTAGAAACACATATGTATATTAGTGATATTTCTCTTATCTGAATTTACTTATGCAAGCAATGTTTACTAATTCGTTCAATTTTTCATAGATGTCGATGCTGCATTTTCGAAAACGGGCGTCGCTTCGAAATGGAGTTGACATGTGCAAATAAATATTTTCAATCAGTCCGCTGTTATTTCGCATGTTCCTCATAATTTTTTTAATAAAGCATCTTTGAGCCTATGATTGTATGCCATTTTTTCCTCATCTTCGCTCGTAGAATATGCTGCTACCATTTGACAGAAAAAACCTGGAACACCCTGCATATATTATATTAATCAGTGAACTGTTTTTTGACGAATATACTCGTCAAAAGGCAAGATGTTGCTATTTCTTAATGACATCTAATTTCTGAAATTACATATTTTGTAAAAAATGCTGCATTTAAACAAAATATGAAGAAAATTAAATATATACGATATAATCACAGTAACATAACAATGTAAAATAACAATGTACGTGTTGGAATGGTAGTTTAGCAAAATACACAGGAAAAAACTTACAGTCGTATATACATATATTAAATTTTACAATGTTGCTTTCAACCCTGACCTGCCCTATGTATAGTTAATTGATCGTAGATCGATAGACGAAAGACTGACAGTTTGGCTATCTTTCAAGAAACATTGATGCAAGATTTCCGCATTGAAAAATTACGAAAGCCGTCCGTTTGATTTAGCAGCACACGTTTCTAGAATTGACGTAATCGGGTCACGCGTCTGCCGCGGACAAGACATTAGTGCCTCGTTAAGTTAATTCAGAATAACAATGACGGCCGTGGGAGGCAGTATATGAACGGCCGATCCCGTTTCTGGGAAAAAGAGGGGCGATCAGAAATTACCCGTTATTCCATCATAATTCACAGGACGATAGGGGACGGATCCGGGGGATCCAGGGGAACGAAGACGGCGAATAAACGTTTGATCAGCGCGCGAATTCGTCGTTGGGGACCGACGTGCCGAGGGGCGGAGCGAGGCAGGGTGGGACGGCGAACGGGCGCGAAAGAAAGGAGGAAAGAAAGGCGTCCAATTTTCGGAATATTTTCATCCGAATCCCAGTAGCCGACAATCGTTCATTAACAGATTTTTTCTCGCGATACCGGGTTAAATTGCACGGGCTCCGTGGGGCATTCAGGGTGTCGGCTCGTCGAGGAGGCGCATTTAAATAAAACGCGACAGTGGCCCGGAGCGGTGATATGTCTGTCGTGCTCTACCAGTATGTAGTGTGCCTATGTACCCGGGGCGCTGGTGCCTCGTAGCACAGCGCGGCGAGGTTTCCGAGGTAGGGGGAGGCCGTCGAGGGGTGCCGAGGGGTCAAATGGCGGGCAGAATGCGCGGTGATTGCTGGAGGGCCGCATAATTGCACCCTTTGTGGTGCAATCAGCGGCGCAACTTGGCCGGCGCCTACGTCTATCGGCTCTCGCTTCCCCCCACCGCACCCTCCCGACGTTGCTCCCTGTTTCCATCTTCTTTCGTCCGTCCCCACTCCGGTCCGTGTCTCTCTTACCCCTGATTCCTTCCCGATCTCCCCTATCCGTCCCTTACCGCTCCCACCCGGCAGCCTTAACCACCAACGACGCGCAGCCAGCCACCCCAATCGTCCCTTAAATTCCCGTCGAGTTACTTATATCGTTAAATCCGCCTATTGCCGTAGCGAAGATGGATTTTTCCAAAGGCGATTCAACGGTATCGGAATTTAGCGCGGGCTCGATCGGGGATCGGGGCCACCCGGCCAGAATATGAACGACGCGTTGCCCTGACGAATCGATGGGTACTTTAAAATTACGGTTATTCTTCGCAGGTCTGCTTCCCCGCGACCGTGACGTTTTCGTTCCGACTTCGGTGTCGCGTTTCTGTCTCGTTTCAACGGCGAGCCGTCCGAGAACCAAGAAGGAGAATACGAAGGGGAAAGAGCGAACAATTAAACAGAAACGACATCCCTGACGACGGGATCCTCCTCGGTCAAAACATCTTGCCAGGCACATGGTGTTGCCACGGTTGCTGCCCGCATGTGCGCACCTCTCTCGCGCGTATTCCCCGGAGTATTCACAGGAATGTTTATCTTTTCTTCGGGCTCCCCGTATTAATTCGGTGGGGTCGAGCCTCTGCGAAGATTAGAGGCGACCACAGCTGGTTTCCTTCTGCGGTCGCCCTTCCCCGCCTGCTTTTTCATCTTTTTCTTCTTCCCCGTCGATGTCCCTCGGCTTCTCTCTCCGATCCTTCTTCTCCTTCTTTCTTAACGGTGTCCATTACGCTCGCGTACAAGGTAGCCGCGGGCGAGCCTCGTCGTTCTCCTTTCGGTAGCGGCAATTCAAACATTTCGAAAGCCGGGCCCTGTTGGTACGGTTTATTTATTTGACAGTTGTTCAACGACGGAAACGTCGCCATCGCCGGAGAGCGTATCCGCAGCGCAGCCGCCGATGTTCCACCCGCGGCGCGGCGCGGCGTGCCGCGGGTTCGACGGCAACGCGATGGACACGGAGAATGGATTCGCGTGATTGAGAATCACTGGAGCTTTAAGCTGGCGACACGACGATGCCATTACCGCGTCGACCTTCCCCTGCCCTCACCCGCAAACTCGCTCGCTCGCTTCATCTCACCTCCTACCCGCGCTGTCTCATCCTCGCCAATGGTACACCGGACCCCTCCGTCACCTTCCTCTTCGTCACAGCGTTCGTTTCGTCTCTCTTTCACTCTTATGAATTGATATCGGCAGCAGGGTCTTCGCCGCTGCTTCTCTTGCTCTCTCTCTCTCTCTCTCTCTCTCTCTCTCTCACTGCCTATGCACCCGAGTCTTGAATTATACAGACAGCGCCACTTAAAATAATACGCCCGGTATAAACTGTGCATCAACGTTAAAAGCTGTCATTTTCTGTAAGCCAGAATATTATGGAGATTCCATAGAGTCAACCACCCCATTCCCCCGTCCCCCATATGGTTCCGTCGTTACGTCGTGAAAAAGACGCCGGTAGAAAAAGGTAAAAGAAGAAGCGAGGGAAAATAAATATAGCCCGTTGGGAACCGGTGGGGAGTGGAGGGGGAGGATCCATTAATTTCGCGCCTTAAATGAACGATTATTCGACGCCGATAATTAAAAGAGAATTAAGCCGACGACGGAACCCGATTGCGGAACCCGGTGGGGGATCGGAAATAAGTACAGCTCTCGAAGATTAAACAATTTCGAGTAATCCTGTAACAGGAACTTTCGACACGGTCTCCCAGCGAATTCTGAGGAAAATCTACGCGGGATTCAACCTTTCAACTCAAGATTATCAACGAAGCGATAAAAGCGTCTTAATTATTGAAATTCTCCAATATATTGCAATTCTTCGTGTTAATCGATGACCTAATTGCATTGCATCGTTACTTTCAATGATTCCGAAGAAAATTAAATTCGACGTTTGCAGCAATATTTGTCGGAAAATACGATAATACTATTACATTAATATCGTTTAACACTTCGAAATTAAGGCATTTCCTTTAATCCAATTAAAATTGAAACGTTAACTCGTATAACATCAATTACCTAATTTTTATAGGTGACGTGGCAGTAAAAGTGTTAATGGTTTTTAATTCCATGATTTAGGAAATTTATGCTATATATAGGTAATGAGTAGAATCTGATTGTTCATAGATATTTTAATATCCATAGAGAATTTATTTGAACTAGAATAAAATGGAAATATTTTTGAACCATTAAAATTTTGATTTACTCGAAAATAAAATGGAGTTTAAAAATCGTTAATAACACCTCTTTTATATATGCTGAAACTTTCAAGAAAATATCTTCCTGGCTATCAAGGTATTATAAAATCTAGAAATTAATTTAATATGCACTGTTAAAATAAATTCACTGTTTACTTCACGGAAAATCACGAATCGTTATACACATTCCTTCCGAATGTTTTAATATTTCTATTTGCTAAATAATATTGAAATGGGATTTTTATAAATTCAACATCAAAAAGTAATTACATGAACTATAATTACCAGATTATTGCCACTGATTCAATGGAACTCGAAGGAAATTTTGCAAAAGCTCTGATTTTGCTACGCAAAATTGAATTGAAATAAAAATCGTTACACTGCTGTGAAATTTTATAGGAATTGAGAAATAATAATTTAGTGTCGCGGTATCGGCAACGTCCGAATGCTAAGGGTTAATATCTACCACTAATATGTTCGTCCGTATTCTGGACACACCGTTTCGCAACGCCATTATTCGTACACGCCTGTGCTATTAAGTAACGCGACGCTTTATTACGAAAGATTATAAGCACGCGGAAGTCGCAGAATTTTTATCCTCCAGCCGTCAATTATTAAACCGTAAAACTTCCCGGGAAGAATGGGAAGACCGATCGATTGTCATGTTCCTCGTGCAACAGTGGATTCCTTCAAAGATAGCCGCGGGAAAAGTGAGAAAGCCCCGTGAAGAAGAAAGCGTCGCCGCAACGCTCGCCCGGCCGTGATTCTTTAATCTCGGCATTTATTAATCACACGGTGCAAGGCGGAGGACATTTATTACGTTGGATACAAACTTCAATTACGCTTGCCATATAAGAGACGGAGACGGCGCGCACTCCGGTGGCGAGTCCGAGGAGCTCATAGACAGACGGCGGGGGATGGAAATAAAGAAGGACAGCTCATTATCCGCGGCGGTCTCGTTACTTTTAAATAAACTGTTGCCCACGGATAAAGAATAATCCATCGTGGTCCAGCTGTCAGAGACAGATTTTTAAAAGTCGCGTCGTAATGGGGTCTCATTATAACCATTGCTCTTAACTACTAACAGCTAGGCCACCGTCGAGCGTGCACCTAGACTTCGAAAGAGGAGAGAGAGAGAGAGAGAGAGAGAGAGAGAGAGAGAGAGAAGGAGCGAGGGGGAGAGAGAAGCAGGCGGGCGGGTTATAGAGGGGAAATAAAAAAGGAGGAAAAGGAACGGAAAGCAGAGAGAAAGAGAAACGAAGAGGGAAATTGATTGCTCGGCCTGTTTGCTCGTTATGCTCGTTATGTTCCCGATGTCGATGCGTAGACGCGCGAAAGAGGCTTAAAACGCGACCGCCTCGATTCATCGGGACGCAGTATGTATTCTCTTCATCCAGTCTCACAATAGACTTTCGTGCGGATGAAAGTATCGACTTTCCGTTGACCGTTGACGCGTGATTATCGACGAAAACACGTTTATTCTTTGCGGAGAGTTCTCTCGCGGACGATATTCGTTAGCCGCCGAGACGTCGAGTTAAGTTACGGCCGCAATGCAGGCGACCAGCTTCGAATCGTTTCCTGCGTTTCCTTCGCTGACATCGCCTCGCCGTTAATAGCGTATCAAGCTAAGAAATCAATATGCAAATTCGCCCCGAAAATTCTTTATCGACGACGCCGAAATTATGTCCAGCTTCGACTTGTATCAAATGAATAGTATTAATATTTATTAGACACGGCACGAAATCTTCGTTAGGCTACCGGCGCACTATATGCCGACGGGTTAATTAGAATCTTCGTTACCGGAGTCGCGCGAGCCCCCCTTGAGATCCGCAGATGAAAACGAAAGAACTATTTTCATTAAACTTGGCTGGTTCGCGGTGAAAAGTCGTTTCGCTTCTGTACGGAAACGCAGAGTTGTTACGCGTAAAAGGATTAAATCGAAAAGGCCGACTTCGTTTTGTTATTAATTCACTTTTGCTGCACTCGGGAGACCCCGGCTGCTCGATCGACGTCCACGGCCGAGAAATTAATCACTGGCCCCAATTTCGGCTGTCTGAACTTCACGGGCATCAAAGCTGAAATCTTAATAACCGAATCAACGATTCACGGACTTGCCGACAGATTTTCGTTTAGCCGAACTTCGAAATTACATGCTAGCAATGGAGAACGCAAAATTGTGCGTTCTTAAGAGGTTATATAGTTTTTAGAAAATTACAATAGTTTGTAAAAAAAAGGAGAAAACAAACTTATTACTAGAGAAAGTCTTTCATTTCCAATCGAAAATACATTTTATTCATTTATACATATTTTATACGTTTCACAAATATAAATCTTCTTTTCCTACTAGGACACTCGAAGATGTCACTGAAAATTGTTACGTTTATCTTCGCAAAATAATTTCTTCATTAGCCATTGTTTCATATATAAAAAACTGTTAATAATCTAAGTCTTGTATGATGAACAGACTGCGGACTTTGTGCATTTATAGTAAAAATGGATGAAATATTCAAGACATGAGACAAATGTAATACTGCTGTTACTCTATTCACAACTTATCGAATATATATCAAACATATATTAAAAGAAACCATTTTTCTTGGAATATATTAATTTTACATAAAGATGCACAATCTAATGATCATAAATTTCATATGTTTAAAGTGCGAGCAATCACATAAAACGGTTGAGAACAAAGAAGTTCCAATATAAACCAAAATGTTTGTGCGGGTTCAAAATAATTAATGTAACTTAAAACTACTGAATATCAACCTCTAGATGTTATATAAATCAAAAATCATTTTACTCTGACGCGTGAAGTAATATTATTAGTTAAGAAATAGAAAATCATCTTGGTGATAAAAGAGAGACGACGGAGCATGAAATTAAAACGCAATGATAAATCAGTACGCGTGACTTAAAAATTAGCCAAACCTGTGAAAGGTTAATTTGACAAAGAACTAACGGCGCACGATTGAGTTATGCAAAATCGATTGACTCAGGGAGAGCAGCAGATTCTTTTGACGGTTATTATTTTCGAATTATTGATTGCAATTGATGATTAATTGGGGATTATCGTTGATCCGCTCAAGAACGAAACAGATCGAATATTCGCGCTTTTATAGCAGCGAGCACAACGCAAAAGGTGTACGGAAACCACGCACGTATCGCGTACCGTGTCTCCGGAAGTGCCGGAACCACGAGGGTTGGCGCGAGAGGGGCGAGGCGGGGAGGACATAAATGGCATAGAATATAAAGGACGCGGCAATGCCATTAGCAAAATTACCGCTTGCCGTGTTATCGATACGCGTGCGAGGGGGTAAAGAGTATTTGGTAAGTGGCGTTCCGTTCCGCTCGAGGCTGAAAATCAGAAAGCGTCGCGCGCAACCCCGTCCCCCTCACCCCATTCACCGATTCCGCGGCGAATGTAATTGCAAATGATATCGATCGAGATGAAAGAGAGGAACTTTTAATACGTTCAAGAGAATACTCTTTCGCGCCCGGACACGTTCCCAACGTCACGTGAAATTTGTTCGTCGTACATATTATATAACGATATGTGCGTGTGTATGCATGAACATGTGTATGTATGTGTGTATGGTATATACGTATGTAATTCCGCTCGCCGATGATATTCGATAAACGCGAGAGGCAAAACGCGGAAACGGATCGCGTTCGGGTTCGACAAGAAAAACATTTATTGACCGATAAACATCACCAAATTGCAGTAATATAATTAAACGCGCAGCGTTTATCGAGACCGCGCAGATGAAACCTCAAAATATTGATAGCCGCGTTCATTGATCTCGAAAGTAAATAGAACGAAACGATCGAAATAGATTAATAAGTTAATTGTATTAATGTTTAAACAATCACGATCGGCGATCAGCAATGCTAATTATCAACAAATTACCGCTGTGCTATGTATTTTGCATTATCGAAAAGAACCTCGCTTACCGCGGCAGTAAGCCACTTTCCAGACATTTCATTTTTTACATATTCCTCAGCGATTCTTTTACATCATACTTCTTTCGACTTTTCCTTATTTTGCTTAATTTAAGAAATTATCATATCGTTCTTTCTAAACTGTGTCTTGTTCTTAAAATATGCATATTTTCAGTCAGTGTCATTCAATTTTCTTGTACAAACTTGATTTTTAAAATAAATTGATATATATATATATATCTACAAAAATTGACACATTTCGTCTTTTTCATTTTAACCATTGTTTAAACATGTTTGCAATAATTAATAATGTAATATTAGATTATGTCATTTTGCTCAAGAACCTCTGTACAATATTATCGAGGAAGTTAAACTTGCATTACTGTTACTGTTAGCATATTGATTGCAGGAACTACCACCCCAAAGAAATCATCGAAGTGATTTATTCGATGAGACCAAAACTATAGAATTAAAATCTATCACAGTGATTGCTAGACTGCGGATCTTTGTGCAATATAAAAATATTCAGTACCGATTTAAAAAAAAAAGAAAGTTGAATCATTCATTCCTTTTCTTCATAATTTAATTGTATTGAAAGAATTATGATAGTGTCCTTAGTTCGATGGTTTCAGTGTTTATGCTTTTTCGACACACTTTTGTCATACCTGTATAAAATAATTCAACGTTTACTCCTTTCGTCCGTTTTGATAAATTCTAATGAAAGTCAGTTTAATGCTTTGACTGCCGCGCACAAATAATGTAATGAAACTAAAATATCTTTATTTATCCCAAAATTCAGTTGTACGACATCAATTACTTTAATAACATTCTAACGCTTTGCGGATCCCAATAAAATTAGGAAGATATAATAAATTAGTATATGAACCGTCATTCACATATGGATAACGTGACAACCAAAAAATAGTATGTACCTATATGTTACAAGATATGACAATATATCTATATATTATGTTGTAATATATAGATATTACAACATATGACACAACGGGGACGCAACATTCAACGCGTTAACTATCGCACGAAGATCCATTAGTAACGTTTACTCAAAGTTACAGATGCGCGAAAGGATTTCTTTGTCGAACAGTGTTGTTGGAAACCGAAGATTTGAAACGAGAGTCAAAACGGACCCGGACGTCGCCGGCCAGAGAAGAATGGTCGCGGAACGGCATCCGGCTCGCAAAAATAATTACACGAGCGTAGCGCGGCGAAGATGGCGTCGGAAGAGCGGCGCGAAGCAAAGTGGACGATTTCTTTAATTGAAATGATACACGCGGCGATGAATTGGACCGTGGCTGCGTAGCCGGCGGCGTGGCGTGGCTCGCTCCCGGGAGACAAAGATTTCTGCGAATAATCGGTGTTTTTCTATGCGCCGCCGGAACTCCCGGTAGAAGCTCTTTTCAAGCTTCCGCGAATGTCGCGAAGGACTCGGTTTCCCCGAGCGGCGCGCTGTAGCCGAGTCATTTCAATGAGCTGTGTCGTAGGAGTAGCGGATGGATAGACGCAGAATGGAGAACTGGCAGGAGAGTGCAGTCACTGATTTAACGCGGGACAATTGAATCCAATTACAACCGCCGCAGCGGCCAGTGGATCTCAATCGGGGCCGTAACGCGGCTCGTTTCTTCCATTCGCGGACGCGCGATATTCCCTCGTTCTGGTAACTCGATTAAAAAAGGGAGAACGAAAGGACGGGAGGCCGAGAGGGGGGCCGAGCGAGAGAGAGAGAGAGGAAGAGATACAGAGGGGAAGGGCGAAAAGAAAAAAAAAAGGAGAACTGAAAAAGATTCTTTCTCATAGCCACCGATGTTCTCTCGTCCGCTTTAACAACCGACAGTGATGTTGCTCCATTTTACAACAGGTTTTCGTGAAATTAAAGTTTTAATTGCATTCGCGTTCGGCGCGACGCGGCACACCATTACGCGACCGTCGTAAACAGCAAACAAACGACGGTCCCCCTGTCTGTTATCTTTTATCTGGCTGACTAGGACCTATTTCTTCCCGATCCGCTTTTATGGACGGACAGATTGCGGGCAAGCGTGCCGCGAAGACGTCCAAACGCGCGCCAATATTCCGCGGTGGCGGTGAGTTTACTCGTTAGCCGCGCTGTACGCGGCGGCCGCGTCTCGTTAACGTCAACTTCCAATGACGTTACCGAAAGTTACACGCTCGGTGAAGTTACGACTAATTTACAGGCAGCTTCGGATCCGTTTTCATCCCTCGGCGTTAACTCTGCTCCGCGGTCACGCGTGCTCGCCGTTTTAAGCCCGCACCAAGATTCCGACGACGCGTCATTATTTCGCGATATGCTCGCTCGCTCGCGATTACCGTGTACATATTTACGACTAGCATCGGCGACTGGCATCGGCGCATCCACGGAAGACGGAATGCTGAATACGCGGCCAGCCATCTCGGAGCTGAAGGGTTTTCACGCTTTAGGACGCTGAACGGTACTTAGGAACGTCGATACGGTTTACTTGTGTCGTAAACGGTGAAACGGCCGGCCGTAATCGAAATTGCCACGCAATGCGAACCTCGAATGCAACAGCCGGGGAGGATAACGCGGTATAACGCTACGCAACGTAATCTGTCTGTCTCAGACTAGATGGCGTGCTCCAGTAGCTGCTCTGCCGGCCGCCCCATGGCTGTTCATTAGGGGCCGCATTGTCCGTTAACTAAGTACAGTCACCCCTTCCCCCACAGTCCTCGAACCAGCCTACTGATCCCCGAGCCCCCTCGAGTTCCACAAATCCCTCCTTCACCCCCGCGCTCGAGTCGCCATCGTTCCCCGTTCACGCTGCCGCCATCCATCCCCGGCGATCGTCTTTTCTTCCCCCATCGCGAGAGCCTCATTCTTGCGCGTTGTTTGCCCCTTGCATGGCTATACACGAGCCCGGAACCTACTTGGCCGAGGCACAAATTCCGCTGCCAAAGCAACTGGAACAGGAATCAATTTTTCCTTCCCGCGTGCTCGATAAACGTCGTCTTGCGACTTTCGTCACATCACTGTAACACTTGCGAGCAGGTATAGCAACACGTCGAAGCAATGCACGCCCGATAGTGCAATATATCAGCAGTCGAGGCCGACAAAATCGAATTTTTGTAGTGATCCCGGTTTATGGAAATACATTATACATTAGTAAGAATTTTTATATGAAAAATGCATATTAATTACTCGAGGCTTATTTGTAACTACTATACGCTTATCGTTTCTATCAACATATACAGGGTGTTCCATAATTATGTTCATACTCGGAAATGGGTGATTCCTGAGGTAATTTGAAGTAACTTTTTTCTTAGCGAAAATACAATCCGCGGCATTGTTTACGAGTTATTAACGAGAAACAGTGGCCAATGAGAGGCTAGATCAGCTGATGCGGGGCGGCCGAGCCAATGGGCGGAACTCGGCTTCGACTTCAGTTGATCTCACCTCTCATTGGTCGCTATTTTTCGTTAATAACTCGAAAACAAATCCGCGGATTGCATTTTCGCTAAGGAAAAAGTTACTTTAAATAACCTCAGGAATCAGTCCTTTCCGTGTATTAACATAATTATGGGACATCTTGTTTATGATATAATTATCTTCTGTTCTTGGAAATATAATTAACGACTTTCATTTGCATAAAAAGTATTTTTTAATGGTTATAAACTTATATGATAATGGACACGTAATTTACTTACACGTATAACAATTTAATTAAATGCATTTAATACGTTATACCATTTTATTTCCGCGTTACAACTTTGCGTACTTAAAGCTAAAATCATAATTAATTTAACATACAGAAGGTGATTTTGGATAAATTATGATATTTTATGCTTTCTTTCTTTGCACAGTCACGTCCAAAACAGTAGACACGTCCACGATAAGTCGGGTTTACTGATAAATATGCTTGGACAAGAAACGAGGAATAGTAATGACAGGAATACAGCCCGTAAACTTTTTAGAAACCCCGAAAAATCTGCTGAAATAACTAGCGTTAATGTTGAATTAATTGAACATTTCCATGATATATTGGAATGTTTAAATTCTGGTTCGGAAAAATTTGAAGATTATGCTAAACATACTCTAGAATTATATTTAAAAGAAAATTCTTGGTATACGATGCCAGTTAGTGTCCATAAAGTACTGTGACACGGAAAGAACATCATAACCTCTGCCATTTTGCCAATATGCCAATTCTCTGAAGAGGCTCAGGGGCAAGAAATAAAGATACGAGATAAAAAAAAACTTCTGTTGAATACCATACAGATTTGAATTCTGAAAATGTACTCAGTCAAATAGGACGACCTAACAGAATTACAATTGAGGAATTATAAATAATTCCTAAGCTTAACGATTTACAGTTGCATTAACATACTGAACGGGAGGTTGACATATGTATCGAGGTGAAGGTGTTTTTGAGTGACCAAATAGGTATACGTATCGCGCAATTCTCTTACTTTTAATAAATGAATAGTTTAAACATTGCATAAGCAGTTAACTTGAATTAGTTCGAACAATTTACATCACTTGGAATAATAACGATTTATCCACGCTAAACCTGTTTAGAAATTACAATTGCACGATTGCATCTGGATTATTTTAGCGTTCGCGATACAATCGCGAAACCATATGCAAACGATTTCAGCAGAAATTACATTACACGGATGTCGATCTTAGGCAATACATTGTTTTTGAAGCCTTCTCTCCGAAACTAGCGCCGATTTTTAAATGAGGTTTCAACGTACACGTTCCATCCTTACTGCTCTAACTTCCGCTGTAATTACTCTGTAACTCGGCCTGCCTTCGACACGGCCGTGTTCGATTCCCAAAAGGACGAAACGGTTTTGCCCAAGTGACTAGTTACGGCGAACAGTAGACACCGGATTCGTTGGAAAAAAGGCATTGTAATTATTGAATAGCTTCCGATCTGCTTTGCTATGCTATTACTATTGTGTTGCTATGCAATAGTAGACTTCTACAGCACTAGTTACCGATTTCAGGGAAAGTGGGGTAAAACGGAAGCGTAATAACAAAAATATCAAAAAGCAACGACGGTATGAAACCTCGACAGCAGTCTCAAGTAAACCTTTAACTACAAGAAAACGAAATAGTTTCTTCGAAACGAAGCAAAATAAGATTTAGAAGTAGAAATATAAACGTAGAATTATATAAAAGTAGAAAATTTGTATTCATATGAAATAAAAATCTATTGATTTATATAAAATAGAACTATAAACATGTGTTCTAACATATAACAAATAAAAATATTTTATGTAAAATAAATAAATATAGGATATGTGATCAAAGATGTGATTTAGTATTTTGATATGTTGTATCAAAAATATAGTAAAGTAATAAACATGATAAAGACATAGAAATACTCGATTCTATTTAAAAATTAACAATTATAAATTGAGACTAACTGGATCGACGATTAATTTCCACGATTAATGCCTAAACTGTTTTCATCGATCGTTTAATCAAATTAAAAATTGTAGAATACAAATTACTGGGATACCTACTGAATAATGTCGCAGCAAGTTCAAGGGTTGATTTGTCTGCTTACTATTTGGAAAGATTGAAACATTGTCTTCATAACAAAGAACGGGCACCCTCGGTGCACTGAGGGTTGATTTCGCTATAATATGCAAACAACGTTCATTATCGAAAAGACGAAAGTATCCGTATATGATATGTAAATGGTGTGTCCATGTGTTGCGTATACTGATCACCTGCCAGGGGTGGTAATCACTGCGCGGACGCGGTTGCCCAGTCACGTCTCAGATCGCTAATCCTTCCACACGCGAACAAGCGTCAATCAGTATCAAACTACTATGTGCGAGCGCGCCCTCGGAACGTGACCAATATACGAACGTCCTCCTTCTCATTTTTCTCGCACTATTTTGCTTATCATCCCGCATCGATTTCCAGTTCCCATTACGCCTGTGCTCTTCTCTTCTATCGGAGTATGCTCGCAATAAGAAATTAAATACGTCACGGTGTTCCGTCGTAATCGAACAGCTTGACTCGCACGACAATTTACAATTCGCCAGTCCTCCGCACCATCCCCGTTCGGTCTGCACCCTTATCGCGATTTGATTAAGTTGGATCGTACGACATGCAATTCATTGTGTCCGGGATAGAATCCAATCAAGGGGCTAGCAAGTCACTTTCAACCGCCGATGTCATGGCCAATCAAACACCGCTATTCAAATACACGTTCGAATAGCCGCAAGAATTCATAAGCCCGGAGATCACTGAAATCGAATTTCCGCTGGTATTCGTTTAAACAGAAATAATGAGGACGAGGGCGAGCCTCCGATGACGAAGGTCGAAGCTATTTTCAAGTACCCTATAAACATCGAAAGCAGTAATTAGAATTTAAATTAAAAATACGGCTAAGTCCCAAGCAAAGAAAGAGTTGTTCTATATTTCTCTCATGTTTTTCTTTTTACGAGAAATCAGCTGGCGCCCGCTTGTACTATTCGGAGCTGAAAAGAATGGCCCCTAACTCGCAATCTAAACGATCCGAGGCGCAAGGAGAATCGGTCGCCTGGTTCACCGGATCCCTCCCACTTTTCAGATTCTGAATCATTATTGGCCAAGTTAACGCGCTGAACAGACGTGATTAGGTGGAACACGGTGACCGATTTTCTCTGTCTCTCACGTTGTTTAGTTTCTAGGTAGAAGCCATTCTTTTCAGCTCCCAATAGTACATTACTTTCAGGGATATCCTGTATTTCAAATAATTTTAACCTTCAAACTTATCTATACAGTGGACCACAAAATGATTCGCTCACCTTTTAAAACGCAATTACTTTTTCAGAACTGAACTAAAAATGACATGCATGTTTTTTAGATGACAGAGGGACTAGCCTGTTAGACGATGACTGAAATGCTTTTTCTTTTAAATCTTGCTATTACTTGGATTCGTAAAAAAATAAAAATCTCTCGTTTTTTAACTTTTTTATCTGAGCCTATAACGAAAATTTTAAAAATGCCTCTCGTACATCTCGGAAACTTATATGCGTGTTGGAAATTTGATCGAAATTGGATAACCCAGAGTCGAGCTACAGGCGTTGAAAGATTTAAAAGAGTGCAGATTTCTTTCAGTTTTTGGTCAAAGTCGTGATAAAATTGCGACTTTTTTCAACTGATTTCGATAAAATTTTCAGCATGCATATAAGTTATCGAGCTCTACGAGAGGCATTTTTTAAATTTCTGCTATTGGCTCACATAAAGGGGTTTAAAAAAGAGAGTTTAAAATATTTTTTTCGTCATTCCAAGTAATAACACAATTTAAAGAAAAGCATTTTGGTCATCGTCTATTAAACCAGTCCCGCTATCATCTAAAAAAAATTCAAGACACTTGGTCCAGTTTTAAAATAGTTATTGAGTTTTAGTAGTTATCAGTTATTGTGATTGGACAAATTCTAAATGGAAATAAAAAAAAAGAACTTGTACAGAATACAAAATTCATAATGCTATTTATTTATTAACATACAATATTCGGTTATAATAATTGATTGATCACAAAACATCTTTTACATGTCGTAATTGTATTTTCGTGTTTGATTTTTCTCCGTCTCTTAGTGGACATGATCTCACAACTTCTTTTCTTCGAGTTGTGTCTCATGACAAGGGCGTCGGTTTTGGTAGAACTAGTATATTTATAATGTTCATTGAGCCTAGTGTCTCTGATATATTGACTATAGCTAATTTCGTTAAAAATGTCGCATTATTTGTATATTTGAGGCTCGATTTTGGATACTTGGGATGCCAAGTTCTTTTCCTAGGAGATGTAAAATATATGTATATCGAGATAGCTACCCCTTATTTCCATATTACGAGACATTTTTGGGACACTCTGTATATCGAGATAGAACGCTTGTGATACCCGGGTAGCCCGGTTGTCCAGCAACAGTGAGCATTTATGTGTGCATTTATGTTATGGACACAAGAATTAATAAAGATTTTCCTTTTGTATCTAAATCTCTGAACAAACGCCATAAATCTGGAAGAATTATTCTTTAGATTGTATACGAAAGAGCACGGACTCAAACGAATCCGCAAAAGGTCGGTAAACATAAGTGATGTTTGAACGTCTTAAAATAGCAAAGACCCAATACACGTTGCTCGTCTCGTTTGCCAACGGAAATCGAAAACTATCGTACAACCGAAAAATTACCGTATGTTTATAAATCTCTCTCATCGATTCCTAAGCGGAGATTGAAATCGCAAAGTACCG
Organism: Megalopta genalis; assembly: GCF_051020955.1. Lineage (NCBI taxonomy): Eukaryota > Metazoa > Arthropoda > Insecta > Hymenoptera > Halictidae > Megalopta > Megalopta genalis. Next base: position 1,756,450 of record NC_135015.1, on the reverse strand, counting down.
TTGTCGGTAATCGCGTTTCCGTATCAGAAACGTTCGAGCGGAACGAGGTCCGGTGAAACCGGCCGGAAGGAAGTCGATTCTCAAAATTAGAAAGTATAAGTGTAAACATGGGAATGAGCCAGGGCGGAACGCTAATTCGATCTATCGCCGTCGCCGGCCGCTAAATGCGCATTACAATCGGCGAGATATGGAAATTTAGTTACGCCTACCCACCGTCCTGGAAACACTGTGGGTATTACCGTAATACCCTCCTCGACCCGCTTCCTGCCAAGCTATCCTTCTACCGGTGGACAGCTAGCCCCTCGCAGTCCCCTTTCACCTCCGCCTGAACGACCGTCCCGACAGGGCCGTATTATCCAGGCCGTATACCTAACTATGTAAATAGAAGTCAGCGGAAATTGGTCTTTCGAGCTGGTACGTGACCCCGCGCCATCGGCGTCTTAACAGAAAAACCCACGGCGCGGACCGTGAATTTCCATTTACGTATTAGAAACGCGTCCACGACGATCCAATATTGCATTTAGATAGCCAATCTTGCCTCTTCGGGGTTGCGAAATCGAACCGGCGCGCAGCGCAGCCAGCGAGGAGATTGATGGACCAAAGAAGCGTTTGCTGCCGGCCGAGATCCCGTAACGAGGACAATCAAAAGGCGAGTCGATTCGGACACGAGATCTCTAACGATTTTAAACCGTATCAACACTTCGACGATCGCGCCGAAAGCCTCGGAAATTACATGAAATAACAGAGTTTTATTCAATTCAATTAAAATCGCAAAGCAACGTTATATGACATCAATTACTTTTTCAACGTTCTCATCTCTTGCGAATCTTAATAGGCCAGGTGATTCATTTTTAAACTAATTGTGATATTCAAGTATTGATTTGTCACATTTTATCCGAGAGTGCTGAAAATATCATATTTTAATATTTATCTTTTTTTTATACACAAAGAAAAGACAAAATAAAGTGAAAATACCCAATGAACCAGACAGCCATTACATTAAAGCGCATAATAATTTCAACAAATAAACGCTATATTGAACTGAATACATTCGTGTCATTATGCATCACAGTGAAAATGAATGCTATAGCATACATGCTACCGAACGTGATATAACTGTATTGGATTAGCGTAAAAATTAATTAAAAAAAATTAAATTTTAAATAACTCTGTCACCGACATTTGGCTGATGTAGCAACCAAATATTGATACAATTCCTCATTATCATACGTATATATCTAATATAATCATTATAAGTATTCCGAGTTTGAAAATGATAAAAGACATTTTAGAATGGTTATAAAGCTGATATTTCTAACTCCTTGCACTCTAACAATGAGTCAGAGTCCTGATGATGATTTCGTACGCAATCTATACTGAGTATAAATCTTTATCTCTTATTTGAAAACGAAATTTGATTTTTCTGTTATAAAAATTTTAGAATGAAAATAAATAAAGCTAGTAGTCAACGTAGCTGTAAAAGAAATCGTAGTGTTAAATCCTTTGCAGTGCTATGCCGAGTCAGATTTATTTTACCGATTCACTCTATATTCACGAATCATGTATTATGTAAGAACAATTGTAGTGTTTTTTTCAACAGTACCGATTAGTTTGCAAATTCTGAAATGGAAGAAACAAAATATGTATTTTGATGCAAAGTGTTGAGGTTGTCGACGAATTCGTTTCTGCGGTATCTCTGAACGTTTTATGACCGATAAGTTCGAGTAACTGCTCGTTAATTGGTTCCAATTTAACGTTAACAAGCAATGCATTAACGCTTATCAGGGTCCCAGAGAAAAGTATGCAACAAGGTTCGAGAGATTCCGCGAATCCCGCGAACGTGCGTGTTCGCTTTGATGTTCGCCCGGGACGAAAATAGAGAATGCCTAATTACGCGGGCACGCATTCCTTGCGAAATAAACGCGGAATTAATTGATAAATCGTGGATTATTCATTGGTTCGCGTAATGCACGCCGATGAGATCCGACCCGGCAGAAAATGTGTGTGCATTAGCCAGGCTTATCGCGCCGAAACCGGTATTACTACTGGGTTGCAGTTTAATCGCTTATCGCGAGACCACGTAAAGCACGTTTCGCGTTACGTTTCTACGTAACACGACAGGATCCACTATTTAACGCGCCCGCATGCGAGACAGTACGTTTCCTCCCCCTTGGCCGGAGCAGTCCGGCGAAACCCCCCGCAGACCTGTCCCATGCATATTCGACGCGGACAATCTAACCCGGTCCCGCGTGGGTCCGTACACGGCCGATTACAATAATGCGTTAAAAGTCGCTCGTTTGTTCTGTCTGCGAGCGATTACCGAGGCGTTACGGTAAATCCGCGGCACGGAACGCGTCCCTCTAGTCGGCCGGTGCTCGTCCGCGTGCTCGTGACCGGTGTTCGATCTGTTCGTAAAACGCAGCAAACGGAACGAACAAGCGTTTCGCGTGTTGTCCGGGGATTGTCGACTGAACTCGGGATCCGGCCGCTCTGGGCGAACGATTCGGAGCAAGCAAATCCGCGAACAAAATTGATCTGTCCGACCTCCGAGGAACGACAGGTCGTATTATCTCGTGATGCGCGAATAATAGACATGATACGCGGGGATGAACGGGCACCGCGCACGAAACACGATACAGATTCGACGAGGATCGTTGATAATGCTTCCCGCCGCGGGAACGGCATCGGCATCGGCATCGGCATCGGCATCGGCATCGACATCGCCTAGGTCTACATACGTTAGGTATCCCGGCGTCCTCTTTCGACGGGTTTCAATCGACGTGTCGCGGGACGCGTTATTCCCAGTCTCGTTCGGCTCGGGCCGGCTCGGGTCGAGGACGCGCGGCTCAAGTTCGAAATAACCGTTGGACCGGACACGGCATCTTCTCGTTTTCCAACGACGTTCCACAGTTGACCGATCGGCGTACCACCTATACACAGCCAGAACCGCGCGCGCAGGGAAGACTGACCTTCTCGCAATCTTCTCCCGATCCAATATCCGAGTTTTTTGACAGCAATTTCGGTCACGTCCGATAATATATCTGGATCATTAATATAAAGCTCGGACCACACACCGCGCGTCCCTCGCGGGGAAATTGCTTTTCAATCCCCTATACCGACCTCCCTCTACCCCACACGATAGGGAGCTAGCTCTCTCCTTACCGCCCCACTATTGCTGCCGTTCCCGCTGCCGCCATCCGTCTCTGGCTTTGTCTCGGCCTCTGCTGCCGCTCTCCTCTCCCGCTTCCACCTTCGCCTTTCCCTCTACCTCGGTCTCATCCTTCCCCTACCATCTTCGGAACATCCGTCTACCCCTCCGACCGTCGATTTCGATCTCCATCGACGTACTTTTATTTCACGAATAGATCGCCGTGAATTCGAACGGTCCTCGAACGCCGCGCGCCGCGCCGCACGTTGTTACCGTGGCATGAAGCCAGTTTGCCAAATCACCGGGCTAAATACTTTAACCCTCGACCGGCGGACGCGGGGTCACTTTGACCCAATTGCTCTCGGGGCGAATTAGCGGGCCGAATGGGACCATGCGAGGAATACTTCGTCTTATTCTTTTTGTTCTTCGACTTCTTCGTCTTTTTATTCTTACCAACTGTGACAATCGGAACGGATGACAGTCGGCCATAGTTTTTACCACGCGTCGAATGAGCTAGTAACGCGAATCTTTATTTCATACCCCAATTGCTTCGACTTTGGTTCGTTTTCGAGCACAATTAACTTTACATTTATGGAAAAAGACGTATTAAATTTTTGTATTCGACAGGAAACGAAAGAAAACAAATTTAATATGTCTTATTCGATGAACCTCGCGAAGGCTTCGCGTCACAATTTCAAAAAATTTAAGTGATTTATTATAGTGATTTATATAGTATCCCAGTACCCTATAGTAATTTAAGTAATCATAATCTACTATAAATAAGAATATAATTCGTTTCTTCCAAATCGATTCTATTCTTCTTCTATTCGGTTATCAAAATCTAGAAGTAAAAGTAAATCGAAACATACAAGAAACAAAAATTGTTTCGTTCCATTAGGGAAATTATAGACGAAAGATGTCTTAATCGAAGCAGCTTTGGAAGAAATCATAGTGCGAAATGTTAAAGAAGCTATAAAATATATCATAAAGAAATCATGAAAAGACATTTGACAAGCTGAAAAATATAATAAAACATGAAAACGCTACTGAGGCAAAGAGTTAGCGACGAGAACTTTAAACATCAATATCTATAGGACATGTGACATGCAGCCTTGTCCCTTGCAACCACGGACGTATCTCAGTCGTTTCGATGCATTACGCCTGGCAGAAGGTTAAATACAGCGTTCGCTCGATAAGTAGCCGGTAGGAAAGCTCCTCGTTCACGCGCGCTGCTTACACACGTGTGCGTACTCTATTCTGTCGCTTAGCGTACCCTTGTACATAGCCTGTTTCTACTCTGCGAGGCACGCTGCGGGAGACCAGCCGGTCTTAACAGGTGGTAGGGATAAAACGTGACAGTTAAGTAGACGCAGATACGCCACATTTATCAAGAGTTTACCATGTCTGGTTGAAATATGTTGTTTCGACTTCTGCTTCAAGGCAGCCATAGCTAAATTGTCGAACGAAAAAGTGCTGATTAAGCTAGGCCTCTCTTCATGGGTTTATCTACCATTCCGCGGTTAAATTAGCAAAGGGGGCGGCTACTTATCAGAAATCCAGAGCATAATTATGGAAAATAATCGATAAATGTATTTGTTCGGATGTCGTTAACCCTCTGACTACCGAAGAGCCGCCTCCTATGCCGGAGTCATTTCTTGCTCACAGTATGCATATTCGCGGTGCTCCCCACTCTTGCTCGCCGTGACTCTGGGACAGTAGACAAAGGGTTGATGTCCCTTAATGTAAAGATGTCCGGTCCTGTTACCGATTTTCTGTCCGTATGTTTACGCGTTGTATTAACACTAGATTTACGGAACTCGTCAAAATGACGGATCACTAATTTTTTAATCTACGATTATTCATATCGTAAAGGTACATTTATGAGTTATTTATTCGATTTATATGTTACTCGCGGTAAATGTTACAATAACGCTTGTTAAAAATCAGAATAAATGTCGTCTTATTGTTACTTTTATAAACTAATATAAAACAGCTGCTTTTTGCTTTTTGCTCCGTAAATCTAGTATTAAATAACGCTTTGACCGTCACACGTCGACGGCTTGAAAAATTTAATGAAACTGACATATTTTACCAAATGGAATTAAAATTGAAAAGTTAACTTGTACGATATTTTTACGTCATGCAGACCCTGATGAAAGGGGAATACCAGGAAAATACGATAGAACTGAAAATAAATTTTCAAATCTGAGCAAAGTATGTATTCCGTCACCCACACACAGATATGGGTGACGCGGTAGTCGAAGTGCTAAATATTATTTACAAAACTCTGTATTTATGAAACCTTATCGATCAGAAAGATCGAGCATTTCCGGTTACATTACAGATAATGTTCGTGTTTAATTACTGCAGTCGAGTAAAGTAGATCTCTTAAGTCCTTGAACCGTGTATTACTGCAAAGAGCAGTGCTGTGATTACAATTCTATGCGACAGAGCCGAGCATGCTCGTACGCGTCCAGAACTGTCTAGAGCTACTTCTACGTGCGCTTGGCAGCGCGGCGCGGCGCCGCGCGGCGCGGATCGCGCGGCGCGGATCGCGCGTGTACTCGTCGAAAGTAGCCAGAGCGCGCGAATAATACAGGACACGAGTCCACGAAGTATGTACTCGGAGGGTAGCCGGGTAAATGGTGGCGCGTGTGTACATATGCGTCGATATAGAGCGACGGAGAAGCGTGCACGGACCACCCTCCATAAAGAAGATCCCCTCGATCAGATAAAAAATGTATTATAGCCGCCATGATACAGGTCTCGATACTTCGACGAGACTTCCCCGGGAACGGACAGCGTATCCTCCCGCAGGATTCAACCCCTCCCGCGTCCCGCCGCACCCCCTCGGCCGCGCCGGCAACCACCCACGAACGACGCCGCTCTCCTTCTTTCTCTTTCTGGGACGCGCGACAGGTTTCCCCTCTCACTCACCTGGAAATTGCTATCGGGCGATTCAACCTCGAATGCAGATCGGTGCACTCTCTCGAGTCTCGAGGATGACATTCGACGAAATTAGATTCCGAGGAAAGGTAGAGGAAACACGCATGTCGCTATCCTACTTCACCTCCCCGTTTCTCCGGGCCGCACCCCCTCCCACCGACTGCCCCTATTTCTGTTTCGAATTCAGCTCCTGCTTCTCATTCGGATTTCCTTCCTCCGCCGCGCCGCCGCGACGGCAAGACGAAAAATCTACCCCTCGCAGTTACTAGCCAATCTATCGAATGGGATGCGCCGTTCGAAACACGGGATTCGATTCCACCTAAACAATCGGGGCCAAGCACGGGGATGCTCGTCCGCAGGTTCGCTACCTCGGTAAGGAGTCCCGTGCCACGCTTGCCATCCCTCGAGACACCCTCGATGTGATTTGCAGATCGTTCGACGCGAACGATTAGCAATGCACTTTGATTAACAGATATTCGAGTAAATGCTTACTCTTAACGCATTGAATGCCGGAGTCACGTACGCACGACTTCTCGGAAATTTCAGCTACAAGAATCGATTCGGCGCTGTTTTTTCAAAAATGTATCACAATCATATTATTAACAAAATTTATCCTACCCGTATTATTAATAGAGTGTATCGTAATTGCGTTATTTTTTTTTTAAATTGATTTTTACCTGGATCCGTTATAATTTTTTGATTTTGTTAATGTTCGCAAGAGGTAAAAATGTTGAAAATATAATTGATGGCCGTATAACTTTGCTTTGCAATTTTAATTGAATCGAATGAAATACTATAATTTTATAAAATTTTTCAGGTTATTGGGGCGTTGCTGTCAAAGTTATAACACTAAACCGACCGAACTCTAAAAGCGACTAACGTCTTGCTTTGTAAGAATGATAAAATAAATTTAATAAATACAATATAATAAATGATCCAAATTTTTATTATAATGTGTGCTTCGATTAACAAATTTCCTCTACGACAATGCTTGTGACATTCTTAATGATGCGAAGACATCGGTAGAATATAAGAAAATTGTTACATTATCAATTTATTATAGTTATATTGATGGAAGAAAGATGTGCTAATTTGATTTCTGCTTTCTGCAACTGAACCAAACAACTTTTATTTTGCATACAAATTCACGATCCATTAAAAATCCATTGAACGAAAACGAAAGTAAAGTTTATTCGGATTTATTAAGCTTTATATAACAATCCTTCGATTTCTGTTGTTCGGTTCTACAGGGTTGCCTCCAGCGATGAATGTGTTTTGTCCGTCAGAACATGCAATCAGCATTTTCCAGGTTTATATTAATTATATCTCTCTCTTCGTTCTTATTTTATTTGATACTCTCATTATTTACCATTTTTCTTTTCCTTTTGTTATCCAATTAAAATAATTTCTACCAGAATAAAGATAATTTGCAGGTTTCATCCGTTTATCAAACACGCCATTTTCCAAAATTTCATAGATTTCAAAATCGATTTTAACGAATCGCTTTGTATTAAACGCCATCTACTGGAATTGATAAAGGAAAATCTCTTGAGTAGATTGCGGATCTTTATGCGAAATAAAAACTTACTGTGTCAATTGTAAGGAACAGTATCTAAATAAAAATTAGCTTTTTCTTTTAATAATTTTAACCCTTAGCACTCGGAAGATTTTTTTTATGTAAATACCAAGCAGCAACTCGGAGCAAATTTTGCCAAAATTGTGATTCTGCTATACAAAGTTTAATAGAAATAAAAATTATGCCGCTGTGAACTTTTATAGAAATTAATAAATAAAAGATTTTACGTGTTCATTCATGTATTTTACATGATTATCTTGAAAGACAATAATTTAGTCTCGCCGTAACGGCGTCATCGGAGTACAAAGGGTTAATAAACCGGCAATAGTGCAACTGTGTTCTTCAATTGTTAAGTAATAATTTTTCCATCCCTCTAAGTGATATCATTGAGTTCACAAAGAAAGACACAAGTTCTTCAATTAATGTACAAAATATCCATTTTGTAATATTCAACAGACAAAAATTAAGAAGAAACTATTTGTTATTTGTCTTTCCCTAAAATCCAAATAAAAAATAACATTTTATTTCCAAATAAGAAGTAACAAATAAATTAATCGCGGAATCATTTAAATGATTTTTTTGAATTAAATAAAAAACGTAATTATTATTTTCAAATGAAGTATTATTTTAATTTGTAATTTGTTATTTATCTGTCAAATAAAATTTGCCCGATTCCGCTTGTATCGCGCCTACTCACTGTTTCGTGACAAATGCAAAAAGACCGCAGTCTACTCACGAGCTTGAAAAAATCCAAACGAAGACAGAACAATTGGCATTGGTTCTATTTTCTGAAAAATTTCGGCATACAGTTCCGTATATAGAAAACATTATATTTACGATCGATAAAATCGAGCTACAGGATCTATCGAATCGAGTAGAGTAAATCCTTTTTAGAGTGGCCCAGCGACCATGATACACCAGTGTTCCGCGGCTGCAGCCCTCCGGTGCTCGACGGTGAACCCGCGTCGCATCGTATTTTATCGAACGGCCCGGTCGGCCCGCTTCAGCCCGCACGAGCTCGCCGCGCCGCGCCGCGCCGATTAAATCACGTATAGCGATCGACTTGCCCGACGAACGAGGATCGATCGCAAAAATGAGCGTCAAGGATTACAGGAGAATTGACGGTTTATGGCGCGGGCAGCGCGCGGTGGGGAGCGGCCGTCGATACGGGCGTGCGTAGACCGGAAGCGGGCTCCTGCGGTGGTCGGCGCGCGTCAACAGGACGAAATGTCCTGGCGGCGCGGACGGGACACGCGGTAAAAACAATCCTCTCCGGTCCACGACATCAATAACATTAGTCTAAGTAATGTAATTGGCCGGGTTCCCCGACTGCGCGTCGGCTAACCGTATCGTACAACCCGCCGCTGGTATTGCGACGACGACCATGCCCCGGCGTCGTCAAATCCAATTCCGCGTTATAGAGGTCGAAAAAGGGAGCGACGCGGAGGAACGCAGATCAAATTAAATCTTAGAAGTCAAACGATACGTCGCCGTTACGTCGGCTGCTCCCACCACTCGGTTTCAAAGTAGAGCTCTTACTTATGAGATACTCGGTTACACGGCTACTCGGATTAGTCATCACATACTCGGGTACCCGGGTACTCGGATACTCGGAATTAGTCGCGATATACCCGGGTAAATAAAAATTGCACGGGTACTCGGATACCCCGGCTATTTTATAAGACATACGGGATCCTTATGAGATACTCGAATATTTGGGTTACTCGTGAGATACCCGAGCAGACAAAAATTTCTTGGGTACCCGGGAATTTAACTTTTGATAATATTGGAGTGAGAAAAATAATTACAAGTTACATTAGAAATACGATGAACGAAATATCAACGCCACCGATGAAAATGAAAATGTAAGTAATACATTTTTAAGTGCATTAGATTTTATATGTATGTGAAGAAATAAATAATATGAATGAACCCGAAATGTATCTGTTATAATTACGGATAATACATAATTTATAGATTTGATGGACTGGAGGAAGAGTAACTTTAAAAAATATAACAAATTATCAAGTCTGGCAAAGGTATGTTTAAACATTCCAACTATATCTGTTAGTTCAGAACGTTTATTCTTTGTAGCTGGAAATACAGTGACAGAAAAACGAGGAAAATATTAATTTATTAATATTAGAATATTTTTTATTTACTTAAATATTTTTAAATATTTAAAATTTGATTTAGTTAAATGTTTAAGCAAGGGTTATAAAAACATAATCTGTGTCCTATGCCATCGGATTGGAATTTTAGTCGTATGTAAGTCGTATTTAGTATAATTTTAATCATATTTGGGAACTGGACTTCGTCCGCTCGTTGGCTCAGCCCCCTCGCGCTAGCTGATCTCGTCTCGCATTGGTCTCTGTTTTTCGTTAACCGTAAACAACGCCGCGGATTGTATTTTCGTTAAGGGGAAAGTAATATAATTTTTGGGACAATCTGTCTGAATCATAGTTATTGAAATTGACTCGGTTAAATAGATATTGAACTCGATCTCATCTCTGTTATCTAATCACAGAATTATGTGACGTTGTTAATAGTCTGGATTTCGAAGATCCAAAGAGTTGTTAATACGCGAGAAAAACGATTTTGTTGAAATATAAAAGTTGAAAAATTGAATTTTGCCACAAATTATTGTTGCGCCGACGCGTAGTTGGCTACAAACCTGTTTGTAGCTAAATATTTGTTGACCGCAGCTAAATATTTGAACAGAGACTCGAAGCTTTCACGGTCCGGCATCATACAGTTATCACCGAATTGCGGATCTTTATTTAAAATAAAAATTGTTTGCATCAATTGCAAAGGATAGGAGCCGAACAGTAATTTCATTCCCTTGTTAATAATTCTAATAAGTTGTAACTAATACAGATATATTCTACAATTCATTCAATCTGTCCATTGGTTTATAAATCGCAGTCTACTTATCACTGTTAAGGCTTTCGGAGGTAAGCTGTGTCGTTTTGAAATTATTTTCCCAACGTTTCGCAAACATTGCGACTAGCTTCATCAGGGGGTTTGGAAAACACTAATAATGCTTGCGATACGTTGAGAAAATAATTCCAAATCGACACGTCTTACACCCGAAAGCCTCAACAGTGATAACTAGACAGCAGATTTTATATTTGGTATATAAACCAAATGCAACACATTAAATATGTATATTTAAAGAATTAAAAATTTAAGATTAATTTAAGATTAATTTTAACTCGTTCAAATGGCTACGAAAAAGAAATGAATATGAATGTAGCTCCTGGAGCTTGCAGTGCCGTCAATTTTTATTTTGCATAAAAATCCGTTGTCTAGCGATAACTGTATAAATGTTTGAAGTTTCGGATTTCGAACAAACTTCGAACATTTGATAACCGTTCAATGATTCAGAATCAAAATTAAATAACTATATACGCGGAGACTCCACTCTAACGACAAAATTCGGAGATTCAAAGTGCAACCAGTTATTCTAAGAACGTTTAGTAAAACATATATCAATAGACGGATTTTCATTATTTCATTAGTTCCTTAGCATTGTCTAATCCATGTACAAATTCCGAAATATATATAAAAATTTATTTAAACCTTGAGAAAGGTTTTAAGATGTTCAGAAGAGTGTCCGAAATAGAATTCGTTTCATATGAAAGCCTAGAGAAGTATGGCGAACAACACGCAAATTTCGAGTGCATCTACCGCCAACTTTTAAAGTCGTGCGGGTTTTAAGAAACAGGTTCATCCGAAGTCCTAGAGCATTCTTTTTTATACAAAACTAAGGTGATCTCGATCTTTTAAATATTAAAACATATTATATTAACCTCATAATATTACAATTGGTGTCGAGACCATGATAACACTAATATAATTTTGGTCACGATAAACGGGTTAGCAGTCTGCCGTGTGTCGTTATCCGTAGAACCCTGGAGGTTCCGTTCCACTGAGTAAATTACTTCTATTGGATCCTATCCTCGCGCAGGTGTAGATCTAGAAAAATTAATTTCGAAAGTAGGCGGTGCTGCCTAAATTCGGAGCACAATTAAACACAGATGAGTGTGTTCGCGTTGACAATTAGTACGACGGAGGGTTAAAAGGGTGAACGGAAATCTGTTTCACTGAAATCGAAGATTTCTTAACCCTTTAGTTGCACATGTAGAAGATCGACATATCTTGGTGAAGCGACCTGTTTCGGGCTATCCTCGAAAACAATATTTATGCTCGTGCGCAGAAGTAATTGTGCCGCTTAATAAATTAACGAGTGTACAAATGGTAAAGTGCACGTGGAGCAGCGGGGAACAAAACGGGCGAGGGCAAAAGGCAAAGCGAGTACGGACAATGGAAGAATATTGCGATAAAAATGGAGGTCGACGTAAGCGAGGGATAGGAAGCGAGCAAGACGGGGGTTGGTAATACCGGCGGGCAAAGGGAGCCCGGGGACTGGGGGAGCGTTTAATTCATTACAGACATTAAAAAAGTAAATTGCCCTGTGTCTACGGGGAAAAAAGGAGGCAAGATGATCACGGCGAACGGACATTCGGCCACGAAAATATTTAATTAAATTCACGACCGCAAGATACGCCTGTTTCGTTTGCGCTCGCTGAAGCGTACGCCCGAAAACCGAAAGTAATTATCTCAGTCTTTCCGAACGAACGGCCACGTCTCATTTTCGCAGAAAGAACGAAGACTGCTAGGCGCGCCGTTGGATCGTTCCTCCGATATCGCTAAATAAAAGGAGAAAAAAGATCCAGAAAGAAAGGAAGGAGAAAGGAAGGAGGTGGAGGAACACGAACGAAAAGAACCGACCGTTTGGCCCGGTAAACTCCACGGTTGATCTTCGTTTAATACTTTTTCTATCACGCGGCCAAGGACTCGACCAGCAGCGTGCACGCTAGAGAGACTCGAACGCTTCGAACGAATTAGGCGAGTGACTTGCGACTCTCATCTTTCACGTGTCCGAGCCAAGCACAGCCGACTCGACTCGGTCCCCTCGTTTCCGCCCGGGACGAACGAAAGCCGATCCGCAGTCCGGAAGACTCCAGCCCAGCCACCCACCCCCAAGGACGATCTCAATATTCGAGGCAGTCACCGTTAACCGTGAGGCTAACGAATTAATTATTGCATCCACGGTATCGTCTGTTTGTGTTGCCTATATATACATATACATGTATATATACACGGCGCATCAAACCCACCCCTGCCGTATACATGGCTCAGCGAACAATATGTTATTACGAACGAGCTTTGTAATCGACCCCTTATATCATCCCCTTCGCGCAGCGCAATCTCATTATTGGAGGTGCACTTTCCGTATTAATACCGAAAGGAATTAACTTTCGGGGACAGGCGGCATCCAGAACTCCTCCCGTCGCATCGGGAACGCAATCAATTTACTCGGGGCACGTGAAAAAAACATTAATAAATAGTAACCCAGACCACGGGTCGAGTTCATTCAATTTTTAAAACTAAGCGGAGCCATGTTAAACTACTGTAGTAGGAGGAGAAACTACCCTTAACATTTTATAGTCCTATTTTTCAAATCTTAAAGAGATCAATATTATGCTACGTTATGCGATTAACCTTCCTACGGTGCTTTAGGTGCTTTTTGATGTCACTTCATTGGATTGGATTCATTGAACCCTGAAAATAAATGTTTACTTTCCTTTATGTTCTCATATTATTATACACTTTCACATAATAAGCATACAAACATTATATTTTGAGGCAGTTTCCGAAAATATAGGGCAGCGCGGAGCCGGTTACTGTAGGCTGACCAATTGCTGTGTCTTTGGTTTCATATTTAAAAAATAAAGTTATTCGTTATTTTGTTAAATTTTTAATATCAAAATTTAAAGTCTTATTCGATAAATATAAAGTTAATTATACCCGAAAATAAACCAAACGTACAACAAATGGTCACTATCTTCACTATCCAACACGTACAGTAACCCACAAAAGTGGGCCTTTTAAAACGGAATAACTTTTTTAAAACTGGACTAAGTGACTTGAATTCCATTTTTTAGATGACAGAGGGACTGGTCTATTGGACGATAGCTAAAAACTTTTTTTAATGTTGCCATTACTTGGAATGAAAAGAAAAAATTAAAAACCCTCGTTTTTTAACCTTTTTATCTGAACCTATAACGATAATTTACAAAATACGTTTTTCAGATCTCGATAACTTATATGTATGCTGAAAATTTTATCGGAATCAGTTGACGTTGTTATGAGTTATAATAAATTAAAGATGACAAAAATCGCAGTTTTGAAAAATCATGATTTTGACAAAAAACTGGAAGAAATCTGCAGTTTTTATAATCTTTCAACGTCTGTAGTAGTTCGACTCTGGGTTAACCGATTTCGATCAAATTTTTAGCACGTATAGAAGTTACCGAGATCTACGAAAAGCATTTAAAATTTTCTTTTTAAAAGTTAAAAGACGAGAGTTTCTTATTTTTATTCTATTATTCCAAGTAATAGCAAAATTTAAAAAAGACAATTTAGTCATCGTCTAGTAGATTAGTCCCTCCATCGTCTAAAAAAAATTCAAGCCACTTAGACGAGTTTTAAAAAAATTATTACGTTCTAAAAGGTATATGAACAGTTTTGTGGACCACTGTACTTTTTTAGTTGGATCTATGTGACCTGAACGCCATTAGTACAAGTTTTTACGAACGCGGTAGGAAAGTTAAAAACATGAAATGGAACGTGTATAATATGTAATTGCATACGGGAATAATAGGACTCCGAAACTAGCTACACCGTCGTGATTAAAATTAATCGGCGAAAGTTCATAAACATGTAGCAGGTTCTTCTTTCGCAATCGCTATCAGTAGAGAGCTTCGATTCGAAATTGAACAGGAAATGAGCAGAACAATCTGCGCCGCTTCACGAGAGATCGTTTCAACCGTACCCTGGACATAATCGCTAATTCTCCTTCCAACGATGAATAATTTGAACGTCACACTCCACGGTTAGGAATTTAATGGGTTCCATCGATTTGTTAGCGATCGGTGCGCGCAACTACGACGAATAGATTTAACCGATTAGCGTGCACCAACGCGACTGCGGGGGCGGGATGGGGTTTAGCGGCAGGGGGACGGGGGGGGGGCACGGGACGGAGGGTGGCGGTGGTGGAGCAGGAGAACGGAACGTTCCAGGTTGTAACGCGTCGCTGAAAATGTTTGTCATACACGTTCGGATGCGTATTGGATGCAGAAAATACGCTGTATGCGACTCGGCAGACAGCACCGAAACCGATTTTTCCATACAGCAATCCCAGCTGACACGATGGAGGGAGGTGGAGGAAAACAAGCAGCACGATCGCGCAATTTAGAGTAAACTTAATTGGGGAGTACCGTTCGATTGGACAGGAAACAAATCTGACTGCTAATCGAACTTGATACTGCGACAGTTAAGGATTCCGTTGCGAAACACCAATTTCATCATCGTCCGAAATCAAACTTCTCGCTTCTCGGGGGCCTTGAAACTTGATTCAAAATAATTGATTCGCATTGCCAGTGGATATGCTTCCTTTAGCGGGGTCGCTGCCAGCTTCTGTTTCCGCGGCAGTGTACAATGTTATAGCTAGTGTAGTAGAACCGGTCGTTGTGGAATGACCAATCGCTGTACCTTTGGTTTGTTTTCGAGCATAGTTAACTTTATATTTATCGAATAAAATATAGTAATTTTCTTATTCAAAAAAGAAACAAAATAAAAGACTTTATATTTATCGAATAAGATACATCAAAATTTATATTCGAAAATAAACAATAGAAGACTTTATATTTTTATAAAAATAGACAAATGGACCAAATTTTTATTCGAAAATAGACAATAGAGGACTTTATATTTATCGAATAAGACATATTAAATTGTTTTATTCAAATACAAACAAAATGAGAGAATAAAAAAATCGAGAATGTCTTATTCGATAAATATATTATTAATTATTTCCGAAAGCAAAGCAAAGACACAGAGATTGGTCAACCCACAGTAATTGGCTCATTGAACATACAATGAGTACAATGATTAAAAGAATTTTGAAAAATCAATACATTACAATCAGTAAAGAAACGAAGAACTTCGTTTCTGTTATCTCTGAAAATTTTTTATTTTCTACAAAGATACACAGTCTGATTATAGCATCCACATTAAATACAACGTAACCTCTTATAAAATGTAAAAAAAACATACTTAATCAAATTTAAATAACAATGTGCACAAGGTTAATTTGATTTTCTTTAAATAGAAAATCGTGATTTCCTATTAAAGGTGCGAAGTACCAGAGATTTTCTAATGTCGTGTTTCGTTCTCCTTCGTCGCCTGCAACTTTTGTTGCTTACGTCAAGGTCACAACTTGTCACGATAATTTTATTCGTTACAAGATCTCGCGATTAGCACGATGATGGAGATCTAGATTATTATCGAGACCCGATGCTCGGCCCGGCTTATCGTTGAGTAATATGGTATAGTCAATTGTGGATTAGGCACGATTGACAAACATGTTTGGCCGTCTATTGATCACTTAACGCTTCACAACCATATGGAATGGTAATATGGTCACTAAGATCCATTCGGTAAGCTTCGTGTGATCGTCGCTAACATTTAGCTACGATCGGCACGTGTTTTACGTAATTAAGAGGCTTCGGACAATTATTCCAGCACAGTTGCGCGCTTCGTGCCGACACTAAAAAAGAAAAAATCTCGTTTATCAGCTACCATTGTTACAGCGACAAGAAGTAACTCATAACTGATGCATATCCCCCCATAATTTAACGATGAAATAAATCCAGAAAACAAAATTGTCATATTGATATCGTACAGCAACGGGTATGGGTCGTGTGTAAAGCAACTCGGTTAATACGAAATAAGCTACAAATTCTATAATTTATTACCGTAGAATGTAGCAGGGGCATCCTATTATGTTCAACGATCGGCAGGCTCGCATAAAACAGCGGCGACAGCGGCGACGTATCGTTAGCCCGTGTAAATTAATAAAATACAGCGATCGGCCTGAAAAAGTATCCACGGTTCGATATCAAATGGATCCTACGGTGGATCAATGCCACATATCCGATAAGCCGAGGTCCCAGAAGGTGGCACGGATCCTCGCGATTGGTGTATCGGCTGCAGCATCGCATGGTGCTCCTTCGTGGGGCACGGGAATGCAGCGCGGGATCACCGGCTGACAGCTTCCTAATGGAACCCATAAACAGCGCACGAAGCACGTTATGTTTTCCAAATGAAATCCCGAAAATTGGTTTTGAGAGTCGGGGTGGGTGTGCGCGGCTGGTGGGGCGCGTCGAGGAGCAGAGAGGGAAGAGAAGAGAGAAGCAGAAGAGAGAAGAGAGAGCCGGCGGGCTGGGAAACGCGGTGGCGGCTCACCCCCGGCAATCCGCAGGGTGGTTTTGCCGCGTGTAACGCCGCCATATCGGACGGTGGCCGTAATAAATAGTTTATCGGGGATCGACAGCGCCATTACTAATGTCTTTTATCAAACGGCCGATTCCATATTTCCGATTACCGGCGAAATTACTTGGAGCCGGCACTGCCGGAATCATTAAGCGCGCCCTTCAAAATTCTCTCCCGTTTAAATACAGCTCTGTTATTAATGACAATAAAAGCCCGCTGATTTCGCGTAAGATTAATTAAACGTTCCCCGGGCTGCGCGCAGCACAGAGGCGTTTATAGCGTTTCGCGATAATTCCGTTCGGACGACAGCAAACGATGGCCGGAGCTGCGCAGCCGCGTTGCCGCCGCGTCGCTTCCACGGCGAATTTTCGAAAAAGGGGTCGCACGATCCGACCAACCGACCGACCGACCAACCGATGTAATTACTCGGTTTTCTTCTAATTAGCGAGGCGAATGCGCACCGCTTAGACAAAGACGCGCGATCGTTTGCGACGCCCGGGCGCGACGCTAATTCCAAGATAATTGGCCACCGGTCCGCGCGAAATTTATGGCCAGGTAATTGGTAAAAACGCCGTTTTCTGGCGCCGAGTCCGCGTACGGGAGCGGGCGCGCGCCCGCGTGCACAGGCGGAAAATACGCGCCGCGTCGAATGCTCGCCATTAGCAATTAATTCGACGTCACTGGAAGTCATCGACATTACGCCAGTATTAACCCGTTGCTGCAGATCAAATTGGATAGCGAGTTGTTAATTGTTGCGATCGCAGATGTGCAAAACGCAACTTTTTTTCGACTAATTTATCAGCTTTTATAATTAATACTTTACTTTGCCAGAATCACTATCTCCCAAAGATTTTTATCTAGAGCAAAATCTAGAAATACCAGTGGATGGTAGCGTTTTTACACTAATTACAACTTCTTTGTCGTTAATAAATTTAAATTAAAAGTGACCGCTCTCTTATTTTGCAATTCTGCAAAGTTCCGAGACTCTTTCTTTCGTGGAAAACGCTTGAATAAATTATATTATTGGAGCAAGTTTTATAATAAAAACTTTACAAATTCTAAATAAATTCGGTCTTCTCACTTTTGTGAAGCAGAACATGCCAGTTAGTATTACTGCTTGGTAGATTTAGTGTTAAAATAGATGCATAATTTCTACATATAATGGATTCTGTTCGAAATATTCATCACGAGTACCGGACAATATTATAGTGCAAGGAATTAGATATCTTAGACTTCATTCTGATAGCAAATTGAATGAATTGAAACATATATGACAAATAAAAATCAGAAAACTAACAAGAGAAAACTCGGAAATTCAAAAAGTTCTGAAACTTTGGAGACATGTAGAGTATGTATAGATACCGAAATATTCGGCTATTTTTTTACTTTATTGCTATAATTCCTAAACTGTACAAAATAGACTAAAAACTTCAAACAAAAGTTACTTCTTTTATCCAAATCTAATAAAAAAGATATATCGATTATTTCTTTATAACTTTCATCAATTGTTTACGCGACATGGCATACCCTTTGATGTGAACGGGACACTTTCTATGTAATCTTTCAATATCAAATTGTTACTTTTGACTTCAATCACCCCCCTATACGTATTTTCAACTTTCTTTCAGCGTTTTTATTTTCTTTCAGTTAAATTAAGATAATAGCTTTGAAGTCTTTATTAGTTTTTATAACAGAAAACTTCCGCGCAATTTATTTCGTTTCACTGTAGCTGTTATGAGGTACAATATTTTGTGAGGTAGAATGTAATATGAATCAGCTTAAGAATTTCCAACGACACTATAGACTTTTTGAAGTAGAACGTTAATTGTTACATCCAAAGTTAATATCAGAATTAATATCTATTGAAAACAGCAACATTTGCAGCGTGAGTTCCAAAATAAAAGATAATCCCTTTGGAGTATAATAATTATATGTACACAGTGGCCCACGACAGTGTTCGTACATCTTTTAAAACGCAATAACTTTTTCAAAACTAAACTAAATGACTTGAATTTCTTTTTTAGATGATAGAGAGACTAGTTTACTAGTCGATGACTGAAAAGCTTCTTTTCAAATTTACTATTACTTGGAATTAAAAGAGAAAATTGAAAATTCTCGTTTTTTAACCTTTTATCTGAGCCCATAACGAAAATTTAAAAAATGCCTTTCGTAGATCTCGGTAACTTATATACGTGTTGGAAATTTTTAAAACTATACAGATTTCTTATAGTTTTTGATCAAAATCGTGATAAAACTCGTAACAACGTGAACCGATTTCGATAAAATTTTTAACATGCATATAAGTTACAAAAGGCATTTCTTAAATTTACGTTATAGGCTCAGATAGAAAAGTTGAAAAATGAGGGTTTTTAATTTTTTCTTTTAATTCCAAGTAATAGTAAAATTTTAAAAGAAATTAAAAAATTCTAGTGTTATCAAATTGATTAATTTTAACAATCTACGTTTTTCTGTCTCATCATTATGTGCCTCGATTTCTTTATTACTAATAATTTTAATAAATTTAAATATCAACTCTATAACGTTATCAAAAGTTGGGGTGTTTAATTTTTGTTTGTTTTATATATTGTAATTATATTGTTTTCATTTTCATTCTTCTTATTATTTTATTATTATTACTATTATTATTATTATTTCAAGTTTCTGTAGACAAATTAAAAGGGCTTTTGGGCCGTTTATGCTAAATAAATAAATAAATAATTATGAATTTTTTTAGCGATTGCGAATTTTTGTTTCCTCTTACGAAGAACGAAATATTAAATTGCGTGGATATTATTAATTTTCACAGTGCGAAGCTTTCGGGCGTTAAAACGCGGGTGTCATAAAAAACGTCTATGAAATTAATATTCTTTGATAAAACAATGTTACTCTGAAATCAATAATTTTACTCTAATTTGCACAGAGTTACGTGAGACATCAACAGACAATATGTACTCGCCGCAGCATGTAACCATCTATGCGAAAGAAATCTTGCTTTGTCCATCGGAATGACATTGCGTAATTAGTCGATTATCGTTTAATTTAATTTTCCATCCGATGACACGTCTACTTTAATTATAAGCACCATTCGTACGTGCCCGATTAATATTCATCCTCCAATACTCTAATAACGTACTACTGTAATATCGCGCCACTGTAATGCCGTAAACGTAATAATAGCCCGATTATCGTCATTTACGCAGAAATAATTATTCCTCTCGCGGAAGCTCTTGGTATTGCACAATAGCGAAAATGCCGACCAGTGCTGTGAAATGGAAAACCGGAGACCGAAAAAGAAGCCGTCCAACGGCGGTCCCACGAATTTCATTAAGCTATAATAAAACCGACTCGAATCTACTAATTACAAACGGATAATTTATTACTGGACAATTATTTGACAATCTTCTCAAGCATTCCTGAGACGCGTTTATGCATCCAACGATAAATGAAATGCGACATCACGTTCCACCTAATTTAGTTTTCAGATTGCGGAAACCTTTTTACAGTAGAACCTCGCTTATCCGAACTCCTGATATCGGGATTCGCTATTATCCAAAAACGATTTCCACGTACAGTGACTCGCATTAACGTTATGACACTTTTCAAAATAGATTAATGTTTCTAAAAGTGAACGAAATGACTCATATTTTTTTGAGCTGTTAGAGGTATTAGTTTGCTAGGCAATGTGTACAATTTCTTTTAACTGCTTTGCACCTGGTTGTAATGAAGAAAAGATACGGAACTCGCGTTTTTTAACTTTCTTTATCTGAGCCTACAACAGAGATTGAAATAATACGTTACAAACAATTACAGATAGCGAAAGTAGATTTCCAGGAGACTGCGTTAACCGATATCGATAAAATTTTCGGTATGCGTACAAGTCACCGAGATCTACGAAACGCATTTTTTTAAATTTTCGTTATAAGCTTGGATAAACGTGTCGAAAAAACGTGGAATCTTTTATTTTCCTTTTGCAATTCGAAATAATAGCGAAATTAAAAACAAAATATTGTTTTCATTGCACAGTCGTTCCTCCAACATCTCGAAACAATTGAAGTCATTTCGTTCAATTTGAAAAAAGTTATTCTGTTTTAAAAGGTGTACGAATATTTGAGAGAGCGACTGCAAATGATACAATTTAAGGCGACCACATACGCAACACTATCTATTGTAAAAATCAGTAAGTGTTTAAGTAAATGTTCCATTATCCAAACTGTATGCTCCCACGACAAATTCGAAGATAATCGAGATTGTAGGCTGTACTCCGGTAAACTTCGAAAATATAAAGAGTTCATTCGTTCCTGCGTTTATAACAGAAAAATAATGAGACAACGATGGGCAGCCATCAATGCAAAACGATTTAAACACGAGAGCTGTTTGCCTCGAAATTGGACCGAGCAAACCAAAGATTTATAGGAACCTTTTGCGGACCTTATTTCATCGCTGTGCTCGCGAAGACCACAATTTATGAAGGATCCTGCATATTCCAGAAAATATACATCTTAAACGAAAGGAGGGAATGAAATTTAACTTCGCGGGACGGTACACACTTTACCCACCGCTGAAGTGTGTACCGGGCGTTTGATGAAAATATTCTACGGGACTTTGTGCGATGCACGATAACCGGTTATGCATCGTCGATGTCAATTAAATTTCATTTTATGCCTTCTACCCTCTGCCCACACAGGGAGGGCTGCGCGATATTAAAAAACGGGTGGCTCTTCCTTTGTAAAAAATCATCTTAACAGGTCGAGGATCGGCCAGGCGAGACAACGGCACGTCGCGCCACGCCGCGCCGCGTCGGGAACCATTTTGTTCCCGTGGTTGTGTCGAGTGAAATTCAAAACACAGGACAACAGATCGAACGTTCAGTCCGCGAGAGGGGCGGCACACGGAACGACTGTGTAAGTGTAAAGGATCGCAATTTTCGCGGGTACACGGATTCCATGGGGAAATTATCGCGAGAGATCGAGGCGGCGTCGTCGCTTTGTCGCGTCGACGCCGCCACGTAATTTTATTAATCGTTCAATTACGCTCAGGACCCGATAACCGGGCGCGCGCATTAAATATCACCTTACCGTTGTGTCGGACGCTTGCCCGCCCCCGTAAATTTCAATGTTACGCGTCGCCAAGTAAGCGGCACGCAAGCAGGCAAGCAAGCAAAACGCATTAAAGAATCGTCCCGGATAAAAGTTTCTCATCGAACTCGCGTAACTAACGCCGCGGAGATTGCTAGCCCGTACCATGGTTCGCCGGGGTGGCCGTGTTTACGCGGGAAAATGGATACGCGGCCCCCGCTCGACCCCGATCAAGATCCCGTGGCTCACGGAATTATATTTGATTCTAATCTAACAAATGGGACGGGGCCAGCAATCTATTTATTTACACTTGGCTTCGATGAACCGCGGTGATAGTATTGTCGCCGTGGCTCTCCCTTAAATCTCATCGATTTCACCTGCTGGCGTTGCACGCAGACCCATTAGAGCCATAGGAATTCAGAAAACTTCGGGAAAGATGTAACTTTCAATTGTACTTGTACTAAATTGGAAATGTTTATTTGCATTCGGACAGTGACAATGTTTAAAACTATCGCTTTCGCAATGTCGCAATATTTTATTACAATACGTAATGGCGGAGACTTCCATGTTTGACATCATTCGTGCAGGCTAAATTGGCCCAATATGAGGATCTCTCCTAATAGTGCCGCGGGCAACTATATATTTTTAATATACGTTGCGAAAATTTGTTGACGGAGTTCGATTATGTTACAAATGACTTGAAAATGGCAAGTACATAATTATTTTCATAGATACTATAATATATAATGCATTTAACGAAACTTGAGATTTGCTAGTTATCATTAAAGATTGAAGAGTTATCCTCAAAGTTTCTTAACACTTAGCCAACCGAATGGGGAGATCTTCCACATCTAATTCCTAAAAATGAAAAATGATTGCTTAATTTTATTAAGATTTGCAAGAGGTACGAATGTTGAAGAACTAATCGATGCCGTATAAGTTTGCTTCATAATTTTTGTTTAATTGAATGAAATATTTTAATTTTATGAAATTTTTTAGGTTTCTGGCGCGGTCGTGAAAGTGTTAAAATCTGGAAAATCCAAGGCCCATTAAAAGAAAACGTATAGAAAGTGATAGTTTAACAGATGATTATGCAAAAAATTATGACGCAGAATATTTGTTTTACCCAGGCTTTTACTCTTTGGACGTACACGGTGAACAATTGATTATTGTATGAAGTGTGAGAAAAAAGGCAGAAAAATAAATTTCCTGAAAAAGCCAAACTGGATCTAATATTAGGAACCGATTTGTCAAATCTATGAAAATTTGCATACTTTCAGATTTTACTTTATTATGAAGAAGGGAAATATTTTTTCCTGTATTTTCCGGTAGATTGTAAAAGAATATATATTTTAGTTTTTCTAATCATGTATCTATTTCTAATAAAAGCGTTTTTAACACTTAGCGTTTTTAACAGATATTGACGACATCAAGACCATACATCTTATCTCAGAAGTTACAAACAATTATGTAATTTAATTATGTCCATGACAAAAGATCAGTATAAATTGTTCATTTTTCTCGTTACTTAAGTATCTGATATATAATCTAGTTCTCCGAGGAATACAGTCTTCAGAATTAAGCTACAAGTCGATAAATATGATCATAAAAAGATGGGTTTTAAAGTCCGAACTGAACAGTGATGCTAGCAACATCACGGAGAACTTACGTTCTACAGCTCTCATTGTCAGAAATCGATGGTCACGAAGAAAACGGGCATAGGCGGCGAAACAAGTGGAAAACAACAGTGAAGAAAGCTAAAAAAGACACTGGTGGGATGAGAGCAACGATGAGGATCGCCTAGCCTAGCGTGATCGCGCGGGTAAGCATGGCACGATTCGCGTCCACCGTTTTCGAACAACGGCGCTTCGCTCTTCTCGTCGGTTCGCTCGATAAGCGAACGAAGGGACAATTGTTTGGCGGCGGAAAAGACAGCTGGTCTAGTCGCCCACAGACGCGACCCGCTGGGACGAAGTGGCTATTTTCCGGCGACTGCTCACCGATTAAAAATCGAATCCCCCACCAAGGAGCAGGAGACAATTTGAATCTACGATCCGTTCGGAACGAATGCTTTCGCTTACTTATCCCACATTCTGCAATGTGGCGG
The DNA here is from genome assembly GCF_051020955.1 of Megalopta genalis. NCBI lineage: Eukaryota > Metazoa > Arthropoda > Insecta > Hymenoptera > Halictidae > Megalopta > Megalopta genalis. The sequence goes on along the minus strand of NC_135015.1, from coordinate 1,732,196 downwards.
ACCCTTCCAGCTAAACAGTTTTATTTCGACCCTTCCTGACCCTGTGCTCGTGCGGATCCTTCCGATAGACCTCTGCAGATGAGTTCAATAAATTTCTAAGCCCCGTTTCTTCTTAGGAAGCCCATAATAATTATAAGTATAAAAGTTTGTTGCGTCGTTATAATAGTTCTGATTAAGATACTTCTTTCTGATTACGCGTTAATGTGGATTTTCAATTTTTATACATTTTTTGAACCTTGTTTCTGCACAAGAAATCCTCAATAATTATTATAATTGTCCTGACTTCAGGTAGATTCCTCAGTCAAATATTCGTAATTATTAGTAATAGTAATAGTAATAGTAGTAATAGTAGTAATGATAGTAATAGTAGTATTAGTAATAGTAGTTTTAATTTTTCAAAAGTCTATAATTTATAGTTAAAGACTCAATTATTTAATTGCACTATTTCTATTCTGTATCGACAAGTTGTTCCAATAATAATAACCCAGTTTACTATAGACGAAGCGTTAAGAAATCCTGAATAATAATAGCTACAAAAGTATGTTCTGAATATAATAATAGGAGCTTAGAGTATTGCTTCTAAATTATGAAAACTTAAGAGGGTCAACTCATGCAACAGGAATAGTAGACCAGCACAAAGCTGTCCAATTTCCAGATCTGCGTTATATGTAACTTTAAAATTAGTCGATCGACTAAATTATTAGGAAGGGTATCGGGTACCCGAATTTACGGGTCGGATCGAGTCTCAAAATATCGAGAAGTTCAGGTATCCGAATCCTCACTCCAGTCGAATAGTTATCGTGTAAGGGAGAACTACCATGATTGGGACGCTATAAATCTTTTTATAATAAGATTATACTTATTTTGTAACTATATTATGCATATCTAATCACGCGCAATTTCAAGCCACTGCCAGTTAATATGTAACTATGGTAGACAATTAATTATTTTATGCATCAGAGTAATATTTTTCGTTTTTTTCTTGTAACGTTGGACGAAGTACTGTTAGTTTCGACTGAGTTTTCATTTATTGCATTCGAGCAGGTATTATTTCTCCAAGATCGTCAACACATGTTGACATCAATTTATCATAAAATTGGTCAAAAATTGCCTCATCTCGAATGTGTTCCATAAGTAGCTATCATTATCTATGTACAACATGTAAAATAAAGATGAATAATGTTTTATAATAAAGTAAATAAAAGTATTAAATTTCGGTTTTACAAGATTCTTTGCAACAACGCTTGTTTCGTAATCTAAAAAGTATTCATCATTTGTCGAAAGTATTGTTCCGGTCTTTTACATCCAACAACAAAGAAGGAACACAAAAAGTTATGAATATCGAAGAGGTACAAATAACATATAGGAAGCGCAATGTTAACTTCAAAAATCATGTTCCCAACGCGACAAAAATTGGACTCGACTAGCTTTTAATTTGTCTTCATCCGATTCCCGCGTTTCCAGGTCGTCGTCTGTGAAATTACAGCACAAAGGACCCGGCGGCAAAAAAGCTCAAGAGAACCGATATTTATTCCACGGTATTATGCGCTTCGGAAACTGTCAAAAGGAACAATCGAATTGAATCGAGCCGACCGCACTTAAGGAGTCGAGGAACGTCGCCATGATTATTAATGGGCATCGAATAATGAGAATAATACCCGGGACAGGCGTACGGGCTCTCTTGTCAGCTAATCCAGCATGGTTGCTCACTGTCCGATCTATTATTGGAGATCACGTTAATCTTGGTAATGCGATATTATTGCGGTCAACGCTCATATCATGACACCGGTATAATCGTCTATACGAGAAGCCTCTCTATACGGTAGCGAGTCTATACAGAAATCCGAGACATTGGAGCATGCAGGCATGCAGGATACGTGAACTATCTGAGCATTAATTACCGAGAGATCGGTACCAAGACGATCGGTTGCCACGAGTAATGCTTTACTCCTTGTTCACCGGGGAGATTTGAATTACTTCGAGAATTTGATCGATCGGTTTCGTATCCTTCGATCTGTCGTCCGCGTGGAATAGAAGAGGACAGGTAAAGCGTAACAGAGACGAAGAGAACGAAAGAGAGAGAGAGAGAGAGAGAGAGAGAAAGCGAGGGAAAGCGAGAGAGACAGAGCTGATTAGTACGGGAGCAAAATCGGAAGTGCAGCCAGCTCGAAAACTAATACGTCCGGCGACTCCGGCGCGACGATGACCGGAAGGAAATTAATAACCTTGAAATCCATCCATCGGGAAGACAGCGAATCCGCCTGCGATAATGAAGACCGTGCGAACGCGTTACGTTACATAATTAATCGAGAAGCCGATACCCCCTGATCATTACTGTTGGTGTGCATGTTTCGTCAGCCGTACGCGTACGTGTCAGACAACCAATACATTTATTGGTAAATGAACCGGCAAACGTGGTTTCTGGAGTAGTCGGCTATCAGTGGAACAGAAAGACAAAGAGAGAGAGAGAGAGAGAGAGAGAGAGAGAGGGAGAGAGAAACAGGGCACATGCAAAGAGGGTGAATGGCAACGAATGGGAGCTGACCGGACTACGTGGCCATTATAGAGCCGACTATGAAAGTTCGAGGGATGAACAGTGAAGACACGGAGGAAAGGCTCGGAGAAGCACGCTTATAAACGCGCATTATGGACTCATTAGTAGATCCGTTAGAAACGACGCTACACGCGGTTACGTCACTCCATTATCGCGGCATGGGCTCTAATTAGACCGCTCATTATGTCGCGTTTAAATATTTCCTTACATCGATGCCCGTTCCGTATCACCGTCGAGCAGACGGCCGACCCGTTAAGGTTCGTCCGACTGGCCGACAGCATTCAGGCGGCCTGCAGCTCGTTACGCAATTAATTATGCCGGTCCGCTGTAAAACTTATTACCGAGCGCGCGTGTGACACGCAGGAAGTCGGCCGGCCGGCGCGACAGCGAAATTAATCGCAAGAGCCGCATCGACGATCGGCCTCATAATCCGGATATTGTATGTGATTCGAGCGTAATTTGTCATTAACAAACGTAACGGTGAGTGACAGGCTCGTTTAAATAATAGGAAATTAAAAGCGACCGAGGGAGCGGGGACGCGAGCACCGGCGCGACGTCCGATCGTTTCACAGCGGAAGGCTTCAATGGTGACCGCGATTATACGCGTCTGTGTGTCGGACGGGAATAGTTTATTCGCGTCTCGGCCATGAACCGGTCGCGATACAGAGCTGCTCGATTAGCATATCGCCGCGTCGAAATCGGCCGACTCCGATCGAAGCCGATCGTTTCTGCCGGCGGTCGATCGCCTTCCAACGATTCGCTCGACGAGGATCTCGGCTCGTAGATCGCGCGCGCACGGCCGCCCTCGGCCGAGGATTTAAGATAAAGAAAACGAGAGTTCGATGGAACGGGAGGGGTAAACGGTTATAGGGGGAGGGTTAGGGACCGGCCGTGAAGTAAATAGGAGTCCTGGCCGTTCTGCCGTAAAATTGTATGTGAAATTGCGCGATGTGTCTTGCGAATTGAATCGCCGGAAACGACATTGATTTTATTGCTTGTTTTCAGCGCCGTACAGTCCGCTCCGTTCCATCGTGTTGCCGCCGGGGAACCTGAAACCGACACCTGACTCCCTTCTTTCTCCCGCCGCCATCTCTCCTTCGAGCACACTTTCTCCGGTCGTTCCGCTGCTCCCCGCGCGCGTTATCCGCCGCATCGCCGTCGCGGCGAAACTTCCGCCGCGCCGCGCCGCGCCGCGCGACTGTGTTACCGCCGCCCACGAAGGACGGAGAGGCGAGAAGGAAGGAGACCCGTCGCAAGAAATCGCGCTCGAATCCTCAACGCACGAGTGATCTTTAATACGGTGTATCATCCGCCGGCCGGAAACTTTTTTTCGATCGGGACGCGCCGATTCGATCGCGGTTCCGCCGCCGCACCGCTCCGCGACGTGAACCCGAAGTACCGTGGCGAATCGGCGATCGAGCGGGATCGATTGGGCTTATTAACAAGAGCGAGAGAATCGAGGCGCTACGTTGGCATTACCGAGCGGAATTCCGAGCCCGACCGAGGCGAATATTTTTCCAGATCAAGGAGAAAGAGAAAAAGAGAGAGCGCGCGAGAAAGAGAGAGAGAGAGAGCTTGACCGAGAGGCGGAGGCCACCGAGTTTCGTCCATAATTTGTTTTCAATGATTTACCACGGGCTAATTGCAGAATGCAGCGAACGGTAATATCGCTTTGCAGCGTTACGTCCGGGAGCTGGCTATACTTTAGTTTGCAATTTAAACTTTACTTCCTCCGGAATTGATTAGCTTTTAGTAATTAAGCAAGCAACGCCTTGGACCACCCCTACCACTTACCCTCTACGATCCAGTCTCTCTCTCTCCCTCTCTCTTTCTCTCTCTCTCTCTCTCTCTCTCTCTCTCTCGTGCGAGCGCTCTGTCTCTTTCCTTGTCCCCCTATCGCGTGTATATGTACCACCTTCATTCTGCCTCTTCTCCTTCTTCGCCTCCTAGCCTCCTAGGTTTCCCTCTTCCCTCGTGTCTACACACAGGCGCCTGTCTCACCCTGCTGCGCCTGCGTCCGAGCACGCGCGCGCTCGCTCGTACAATTGCACACACGCACCCACACAATGGCCACACGCATCCACTCAACACGCGACACACGCTAGCCCACCCAACTTCCTCCGCCACCTCGCCGAAGCCCGCTCAACCCCTCGCGGACTCCCTCTTTCTCTTTCACCCTCGCTTTCGCCTCTGTCTCACCCTCTTGCTCTCTGCCACCCCCCTCTTCCTCTCTCTGTCTATATCCCTCTCTCTCTTTCTCTCTCTCTCTCTCTCTCTCTCTGTTCTGTTACCGCTCTCTTCCTCTCACCGCCCCTCCGCATCAACGGGTGGGTTTTAATCAACGCTTTACGAGTGTGAGACAGAGGAAGTTAAGCCGTGGCACCGTGGAGAGGGGTAAGCAGCGTGAGCGCGAGCGCGAGCATGATTACACAATACGCCCGCGTGCTCCCGGTGCCCTGTGCACGCGTACGCCCGTCTCGACCGAACATTTTTCGACGCGCGAAAACGCAACCTCCACGCCGGCGAAGATTCGCGTGTGTTTCCCGTTGAATCGAGTGCGAAGCAATTTCGGCAAGGAATGCGTTCCCTCGATACCTCGTACACGGGTATAGCTTGCCCAGACGGGACAGGCTCAACCAATTTCAACTTCCATTATACACCCTTACCCGATTCCGTGGACGTATTTCCAAAGTATGCAAAGCAACCGATCTGGATTTCCATGGTAATCTCGACGCTTTACGCTCGGTCCTACGACCCTCCGACTTTCTTTCTTTCTCTCTCTCTCTCTCTCTCTCTCTCTCTCTCTCTCTCTCTCTTTCTTCATTCTCTTCCTCTCTGCTCTCTGCTATCTGCCTTGTCTTCCTCTTTCGATGTTCCATTTCTTTCCGGAGTAAACAATCTTATCGATCCGACTCTTTCTGTTTCCAGTTTTTAATGAACCGATGATGTCTCGGGAAATGGTGCAGTTAACCCTTTGCTCATTTAATGTTTGTGAAAAAGACTTTTGCTAAAAAACTTTTTATGAAAGCCATGCCTTATTAATTCGACGATTTAGTTTCAAGAGAAAGTAACGCACTTGTGTGAACAATTCCATGGCTCAGTTGACTCAAAGTGTCTCAAATTGCACAATTTTTTTGAGTCTATAGGATTTCTTCTTGCAACGTTCTTTTCTGACAAATACGTAAATCCTGTATGCTACGGTCCAATTAATGAATTAATTATTTTTTTGGAATTGTGACTTGGGGCGGTTTTCCTTATAGCCACAGAATTGTGAGATCAAATTTTGGTGCTTTTACTGAAAAATGATTGTAGAAGAGTTAAATTACCAAATATTTGAAAGGTTTTTTCTGGGATCAAATGACAGATTGGAAACTAACGAATGAAATTTCTAGAATTTTAAATACGATTGCCGCTTAGATTCGGAGTTACAGAGCCAAACGTAAGAGTTAGCACATATTCGGTTAGCAACGAAAATATTCGAACGCTTTTTAAAACGAAATAACTCCTTTATAAGTGTCTAAAAAATTGTTTCCAAAAATCGTTATTAATTTGAGTGGCGAAAGAAAAGAAAAAACTCGCGTTAACTCTTTCGTTACAAAGCTCAGGTAAAAAAAGTTAGAAAACACGAGTTTTTTATTCTTTTTTATTCCAACCAATTGCAATTTAAAATAAAAAATTTGTAGAGATTGGCTGGTAGGCTAGTTCCTCTAATATCTCAACAAAATTTTCATCCCGTGGCCCAAAAATAAAGAAGTTATTTCGTTTCAAATGGCATTCGAATACTTTCATCGTTAACTGTAAGTACTTGCGTTGTGAGGGGCTTGGACCGAAGATTACGACACTTTTCAAAACTTCAAAATTTGCAATTGTCTTCATTATTCTTTCCTTCAAGCATTCACAGACTATTTTGTTATAAAGATTTTAAAAACTCAACGAATCGACATCCTCTCTTCAAAACTTCATTATTTAGTAAATTTTCAACTAATTACGACGATTACGGTAATCCTATTTTACATTTTACAATTATTTTCATTAGTTCAAAACATGCTAAAATACTTACTGCTGTCACAATTCGCAGTCAAAAATAAGATATTAGAGACATTCAAGTACATCTCGACCGTTAGTGGTTTATTCAGCAACGAGCGAGTTCTGTTTTGACAAACAAAATTATAACGGCGTTGCTCGTTCGAATATTTTCATTAAATATCTCCAGTACCGAAGAGAGAAAGATCAAAATTGTGGTATAATAAAATCCACGTCACCAGCTAAGGGTCGAATGAAGCATTCGAGATTGATTATGGCTCGAGGGTGGGTTTCCATTAGTATCATGTCGTGCGTCCAAATTCCCCGAGCTCCTTCACAGGTTTCGGAAGCTCGCGCGCCTACGCCACGTGCCCCAACGCCCGACGAATTTAAAAACGCAATTTACGGACAATAGAATAGCGGTCGGAGAGTTCGGTAACCTTGTCGGCGCGCTGGATAGGCAGGCTATGTAGAACAAGGACTACGTTAGGCCGCGATAACATCGGGGAACGATGGGGAAGCGAATTTTCGCGGTGCCGCGAACCGATTTCCATTCATCGGGACCCCGCGACCCCCTCTGTCCCCGGCCCGGCGCCCCCTCCATCACCGATATCGTAAAAATGTTGTTTTTTAATTTAGGGGATGCCGCGGAGGTTAATATACGACTTTAATTCCAGGATTTCATTTAGGGGTTAGCCGTATCCGCGTTTCGAGGGGATCTCTCGGAGGCCGTGGATACAGAAAACTTGAAAGAAGAGGTGGGGCGAGGCGGGGCGGGGGTGGCCGAAGGGGAAGCGTACTCCGAAGACAAGAAGCACCGGCAATTGAGGCTGAACAAGAGACGGTTGACCACTCTCGGCTCGATTGCCTTTTCTACCACGTCGAGATCGAACTCTTTGGATAATGAGCGGAGTGGATTGCAAACATTCGACGCAACAAGAGAACTCGCATTGGCCGCCGGAGGAAGTAATCTTCCGGAGCGTGCTATTTGCTCCGTCGCCGCTGACATTCGAATGATCGGTGAAAGACACGGCGTGCGCTCGATTGCACTCGTATATATTCGGAATAATTACCTACCGGACGGGCCTGATCTCGTAACTTTCATGTTAAAGCTTTACGTACGAACCGGTGATTATTGAAACGGCAAAATCATTTGGTTCCTTAATCGATTTTTCAACAGCGAGGACAACTTCGATAACCAATTAAGATGTTATCGCGAGCGCAAAATTATTAAGGTCCTATCTGGCGCAGCGAAACCAACGGAAGGGAAGCTTGTTAATGGGTTTCCGGTGGGCGCAGCGTTAATATTTGACGAATCGAAAGTGTCCGCGAATTTTCAGGGCAACATGTAATTTAAAGATAGCAAATGTTGACCGCATTAGCCCGCAAACGCGAATCGATTAATCGTTCTGTTCGGCGGCCGGGCGGGAGGAGGTCGGGGGGCAGAACTTTGCCCGGTTAATCGGGTAATTGCTAGCGCCGAAGAAATTGGCCGTGGATTGGCGGACGTTAACGCGACTTTCCAGCGGTGTTCTCGCCCTAACTTCGACGGGAACGGCGGTCGGTCGTGCTAAGGCAATTAAAGCTCCACCCAATTAATGCCTCGGCGGGTGGGCGGCGAGCGTAGCAAGGAGGCAGCGCGCGTTTCTCTCGCAAACAACGCCTCCTCGCTGGTCTAGACGCTGAGCCGAGTCGAACGATACGGAAATTTCATTGAGCCATTGAATCGTGAATGCACGCAGCATTTCATTCGGCCGGTGAATAACGCGAATTGTCCGATAATGTTCGATTTATTCCGCGGTCGGACTCAAGAGGACGAGGACGATATACGTCGTATAATGCTCTTGTCGGATTTATTTCGCGGAACGTTATCGAGAACACGCGACTCTCCGGCTCCACAGTTCTCGGGTTGCGGCGTGACCACGCACGATGGAGAAGCGAGTCGAGAAACCGGCGACGTAGAAAAGGAAGAACGACCGCGAGAGAACCGAGCGCGTAACTTCTCGAGAAATACACGCGAAATCGAGCCGAAACTCTTCGGCCGAGCCGGTTACGATATTATGATAAATCGATAATTGTCCTGCGAGACCAAAAGAATGAAGCGTAGCTCGCGGACGTAAACAACAGTCCCGCAACCGCCGATCTCTCGACGATAACCGGAAGTCGAATGGTACGGTGGTGCCGCGGCGCGACTCGCGCGGTTGCAAAAAACACGCGCGCATCGAGCGTTAATTGAAACGTCCCGCGTCGGGACCGGCAGTGCCGACCGTTTTAAACACCGCCGGAGTATCGACGCGAGCACCGCCGCTAATAAGATCTTAGAATTCTCCGCTCGGTGGCCCCGCGCGCGAATCGATTTAAGCTGTTTATCCGTCTCGAATCCTTTCAACCGCCACGGCGCGGTGCGTTCAATGCGTCCGGTTACTCACCGACAGGAGAGCTGCGGGAAGCCTTTGGAAATCCTTAAACCCGCGAGGACCGGTTTAAATGCCGGCGATCCTCCCGGCGGCCAGTCGATGGTGGCAGACGGTGGACAGCAGTTTCGGACGCACTTATCGAACACACTGAACGGAGTTCTTCGGAGCCGGTCGGCGGACGTGGAAGACGGTAGAGCGAAAGTTCGAGGACAGGAGATAGAGAACCTCGGCGGATAACACTCCGGAGTCACTTGTCGCGCGATATCGATCGATCGAGTGCACGCGTGCCTCGGAGTCGCGTGCGGTCGGAGGCCGCGCCACGAAAATAATTCAATTCATTAGCGTTCGGCGTGCACGCGGTGGGTGGCGAGCGGGCGGCGGGTGACGTATCGCGTCTGTGGCACCGCGCAATGCGTTATTGCCGGTGCGCGACGGTCGGCGGCGGATAATCAAAGGCAGCAGCAGCAGCGGCGGCGGCGGTGGCGGCGGCAGCTAGCGCGTGAGAGAGCGCGGAGGCTGCTGGTTAGTCCGCAACGGCAGCTCACTCCGGAATGGAGAGGATCGCGGCGGGTACGCGAGGCGACGCGAGGCGACGCGACGAGGGACCGCCAACCACTCGGCGCACTCTCGGCTGGCTCTCTCAGCTCTCAGCTAGACTTTGCTCGACGCGCTCGCTCTGGCCGACGCGACGACGCGACGCGACGTCTCCTCGCTTCTCGTCGTACGGCCGCGGCTCGTCGCTCCATACTGCGTCGTCATTTGGCACGTCACGCGTGCCCGTGCGCAGGCCCGGTTGCCCCATGGGCGCGTGCCGTCTGCACATATTGTCGCCGACGCTGGCACACCAGCACCTACGTCGGGCTTTATGCGCCAGTCATCTTTATCAATCGGTCCTGTCACCGAGAGTCTTTGACCAGGTGACTGTCGCCTCGCTGTCGAACGTCAGTCACCAGCCCCCGAGTTGTTGCCACGCGCCGCGCTACGCGAATTAGCGCGCGCTTCCTGCTACGGATTACCGAGCCACCCCAGATTAGCGTCCACCGGGTCTTCCGCTTGCTCGTCGGCGAGTAGCAATTTTTCGCCCTTTACGAAGCATTCGGGAATAAACGAAGTGACAGAATTTCTTCCGAATTCGCGCTCAGATTGCGTACAAAAATGGATCATTTGAAAAGAACAGATACGATTATTCGAGCCTTGCGTCTCGTTTTGATAGTTGTTGACGATCGGTGGCTATAACAACGAGCCGCGAGACTCGAATAATCGTATCTTTCCTTCCCAGATTGTCCAGTCTTGTGCGCGATCTGAGCGCGAATGAGGGAGACATTATTGTAATTTTCACTTCCTTCATGCTTTGCATCATTATGACATATTTTTCAGATGCGATGGTTCTCGTTGAAATGCAACTATAATCCCGTACAGTAAATTCTCCCCAATTTTCCTTCAGCTTGTACACAAAAAATGGACAATTTGGGAAAAGGGGATACGATTATTCAAGCCTTGCACCTCGTCTTTATAATTGTTGACAATCGATAATTATAAAAATGAGCCGCGAGTCTCGAGTAATAATACCTTCTCTTCCCAAATTGTCCACTTTTTTTTGTGTACAAGCTGAAGGAAAATTGGGGAGAATTTACTGTGTAAGGGTTTAACCAGGGGTGTCAAACTCGCGGCCCGAGATGAACATTTTTGATGTCAAGTATCAGGACGTAAACAATAATTTAACTTTATATATGTTCATTACAATGTACTAGTCAAAATAAAAATATTTGTTTCTATGAACATTGATTTTTTTTTTTGCGGCCCACCTAAAGTTAAGCATTGTTTATTTGGCCCAAGTTAGCTTTTGAGTTTGACATCCCTAGTTTAGACGTTTAAAGCGCTGTTTTTCTTCCTCACGGTCAAAAGGGCCATCATAGTAGGTGCGTAAAGTAGGGACCGTCGTCAGTTCGAAAGAAACAATCGGCTAGCACGCATCACGGAAAATTACATTATTCACAGTTCCTCAGTTTTTACAGCATAGCCATCCGGTTCTCTGCATACGTCATTAATTTGTTGACTTTTAAATTCTGATACACGTGGATACTCCGCATGTCTTCATAAGTATCGCTGTTTTTACGGTATAATAAATAGACTGCGGATCATTCTGCAAAATAAAAGCTCTATGTCAGTTGCAAAAGGTAAAAAATAAATGAACACGAATTTCATTTCGTGACTTGAATAAATCCGAAATAGTGTAACAGTAGTCTTAAAATCTTTGAATGTCTTTACAATTTTGTATTTTACCTATTCATTTTTCTGATTAGTGCATTAAATCCGCAGTCTAATAATGAAGTATGTATAAAATAGCGAATGAGATATATTACTTATTTCCATAACCATCCATCAGATTCTTTACGTACGAATAGCATTTCCTTAACCATTTGCGCTACAAAGTATTTTCTTTCTTTTGTTATGTCGTTATGTAATTCAAGGACACACCGATATCTAATTTTGCAACCTAATTAGAACAGTTTGGAAATACTACTAGAATTTTTCCATTCCACACAATTGTTACATCATTTATGGACATTATGTGAATTAATAAAATAAGTAATTATTAACATTAAATCTACCGAGCAGAAACGACTGGCGTTTTTGCCGCATAAAAGTGAGAAGATCGAATTCATTTACATCTTATACAGTTTTTATTATAAAACTTGCTACAACAGCGTAACTTATTCAAACACTTTCCATAAAAAAGCCCACAAAGTTTGTAGCATTGCAAAATAAAAGACCAGTCATTTTGACCTTGCTAGGTTTAGTGTTGATGCAAAAGTCAATGTCGAATCTGTTTCGACATAGGACAGCAAAGGGATAATCTGATCTCTTTACCGTTGTGTTAATTTGACATCAGAGCACAAATTAATTTGGGGAAATAAGTAACTGGTGATCGGTAATGAAAACAAAATTGTTAGAAGATTGGAAATTTAGGAAAAGTAAAGAGTTAAATAGGAGCGTTATTGTTTTCAAGGTGTATGCAATTCAATGGTCAGATTTTGGACTTGACGGTTTTATCTCGAGTAAACAGTAAATTCTCCCCAGTTGTCACTCAGCTTCTAAAGAAAATTTGAACAATTTGAGAAGAGGAGATACAATTATACGAGCCTCACGACTCGTTTTTGTAGTTGCCGATTGTCCACAACTTTATTCCTTCCAGTGAATAAAGTGTCGATATAACACTTGCGATACAAATCTTCAGTCTGAAATTATTGGAACGAAGATTAGAATTTTCACCGCGTTATTAGAAACACAGTAAATTCTCTCCAATTGCCGCTCAGCTTGTAAAGAAAAATGGACAATTTGGGAAGACGAGATACGATTATACGAGCTTCGCGACTCGTGTTTATAGTTGTCGACCGTTTGAATCAATTTTTAGTCATTCTTAGCGTTCGCTGTAAATTGTAACCAATCTAATTCGTACTCGACTTTGGCGACGCTGAATAATGCTCCTTTACGATTGCATTAAAGTAAACAATGCCTGGTCTCTACAGAATATTAAGTTTATCGAAGATAAAGCACGTAGCGTAATTAATGTATATCAGAGTTCAGAACCGAACCAATTAAAACCTCGGTAATTCGCGTCACAGACCGACATAAAATACAGACTGATAATGAGTCAACCGTTAGGGATAAGAAAAACAGAATTTAACGAACGCGAGTTAGGGATCATTAATTTGCCGATAATGATGTAACCGTAGACATCTTTGATAAAGGATCGAAGAACATCTGTTCGCCAGTTCGAATCAAGTGACCAGCCTCTCGTATCGTTACGAGAACAAAGCTGATCTCCCGAGGCTGATTAGAGAACGGAGAGCGCGCGTATGAAATAACCGAATGATCTCTCTATCGGTTTGTTGTTCTTTACATCGTCGGGCGAAATGTCCGCTCGAAAACACCCGGGAAACGTTAACGGCGAAACAGATGAAACACCGATTACCTCGTGATGGTTGCGAAATATTTCGATCGAGCGGTGGTTGCGCAGCGACTGCGATAATTACTGCTAATGTAAATGTTCGTTAATGGGCGTTATTAAATGCAACGCGGCAAAATAGTCACCGAGCGTCACGCCGTACAAGCTGCGCCCACGCCTGCTAACCGGTCCAATTATATTAATTAAATGAACATTATAATTAGCTAATTAAATCAAAAGCATTTCGGTATACGCGGGTATATATACGAGCCAGCTCGATGATCGCGGCACGGTCCACCGATTTTCGGTGTGTGCGCGTGCTCCGTGTCGTAGAATGCGATAAAGGTTTCACAATGACACTGGTAAGCGGTATTGTTCGGCCAGATTTTCCATGATTTTACAGGGGCTGAGTATTTCGGCCCGGCTGAGATTATACGATAATCAAATTCCCACGCGGCAAACAAAATGACACAGCACCGATGGCGGACGCGCTGCACCACTCCGCTCCGCAACGCTCCACACCGCTCCACACCGCTCCACACCGCGCCGCGGCCAGCCGGTTCGCGTATTGTTAAACCGTGGCCTGCGCATCGCATTAGGAAAGCCGAACGAACGTTCGACGAACGATCGAACCCGTCGGCCGTGGGGCAACCGCGCGGCTCGATCAGGGATACCAAATGCTGGAACGTTTTGATTGAAATTTTCCACAGCGACCCGAATATTCCGCTGGCCGGCTGCCGGAGAATTCCTTCAATGGATTTTTAATCGAATACCGTGGAAAGTATCCGCGTTTCCGAAAGGAAAAACCAGGTCAATTAAAATTAATGGACGGTGTAATTAGGAAAGTCGTTACGGGGAACTTGCGCGAGATACGTTTCAATCCAATCAAGGGAAACGAATTCCTTTTCTCATCTTTTAAAAACTATTAAAATATCCCCACCACCTTTCGCCCCTTTCTTTGGCTCTGTCGAAGATCAGCGTTGCGCGCAAAAACAATCACCGCGTAATCCGACGACGATTTGACTCGTTTCGTTGGAAAAACCGGCTGGGATCTGTCCCCTTTTATTGCATTTTCGTCTCTTCGCGGCGAAACACTATACATGTATAATGATTAACAGGTCGAGTGCCGAATAACTATAGACTCAAAGCAACTTTTACATGTTTAGTGATATTTAAACAAACGATTAACAAAACGTCATATTTTTATTAACGCTTATTAACGTCATTTTTTTATCTACACCAGAGATAATACAAAGGAGAAATTTCCGTTTAGATATCAGTAATTATGCAGTCTATAATTATGCACACCGCTGTATGACATCAATTTTTATCTAGATTTTAAAATTCAGTTTTATTATAATACATTGAACAAACTGAATGTTACTACGTTTTCTAGAACGCAAAAGGTTAAACTAGTAGTGACTATGGTCGAATTTTAACTATGTCAAAATTAATTAATTATTGTAAACTGTTTCGTTAATTAAATGATTTTGACGTTACGGGGATTTGTGGGGTCGATATTCGGCATTTAATGTGTTAAATACAAAGAGGATTTTTGTTCGCCTAGATCTCATTTGAATCAGTTTGACGAAACTTACACAAAGTGTTTAGTAATGGAAGCACGTTACTTTTGCTTCGTTTTGATTCATCAAGATTACGTAATAAACTAAATTTTATCTTCACAGTAGATACCTTTCTATAAGTCACTTAACAAATTCATATACATAGTTTGTAATTTTATGGTAATCGAGAAGGAAGTCAGCTGCGTTTTACATTTGTTAGAAAAATTTTACTACCGAATGATACCAAAATATTTAAATTACTGTTTCGTTTGCATAACATGTTTATAACATTGCCGAGGACTGGTTTCCTTTTTTAAAAAACTCAATTCTGTTGCTTCGTCCAATTCTGTATTTATAATATATTATAAAAAATGTATTATAAAAATGTATTATAGAATAGGGAAATATAATGTTCGATAATAAATATTGCTTGCACACTCCCGAACAATGTCGAGATTACAGATTCAACCTATAAAAGAAGCGTAATCAGAAAAATATATATGCAAAATCAGCAAGTGCATAAATGACCGTATGCACATCTTCGATTCCAAAAGACGAATGTGTCTTTCGAAACGGTGTAACGTAAGCAAGCCTACACTGACCCAAGGAAGTGTTCGTACAGCTTCTAAAACGCGGTAACTTGTTTAAAACTGGACTAAGTGACTTGAATTTTTTTTAGATGATAGCGGGGACTAGTCTACCAGGCGATGACTGAAATTCTTTTTTAAAATTTTGCTATTACTTGGTATGACAAAAACAAAATAAAAAACCCGTTTTTTTAACTTTTTTATTTGAGATCCCAACGTCTAAGGCAAGGGCCCGCTAGGATAGCCTTACCGATGAGTCCTCTAGCGGGTCCTGGATGAAACGTCTCCCCCTCTCCTTTTCTCCTTAACACAGTCAC
The DNA here is from genome assembly GCF_051020955.1 of Megalopta genalis. Lineage (NCBI taxonomy): Eukaryota > Metazoa > Arthropoda > Insecta > Hymenoptera > Halictidae > Megalopta > Megalopta genalis. Next base: position 1,716,787 of record NC_135015.1, on the reverse strand, counting down.
ATTTCACCATCGTTAGCATCTCGTAGATTTCGGTAACTTATATGCGTGCTGAAAATTTTATCGATATCAGTTGACGTTGTCATCGGTTATAAGAAATTAAAGATGGCAAAAATCGCAGTTTTATCACGATTTTGACGAAAAAATCTAGTTTTTTAAAATCTTTCAACGCCTGTAGCTCGACTCTAGGTTAACCGATTTCAATCAAATTTTCAGAATGCATACAAGTTACCGAGATCCACGAGAGATATTTTTAAATTTTTGCTATAGGTTCAAATAAAAAAGTTAAAAAACGAGAGTTTCTCATCTTCCATTGTCATCCGAAGTAATAGCAAAATTAAAAAAAAAGGCATTTTGGTCATCGACTGGTAAACTAATCCTGCAAACATCTTCAAGCCACTTAGTCCAGTTTTAAAAAAGTTATTGCGTTTTAAAAGGCGTGCGAACACTTTTGTGACGCCACTGTAGGCTTGCTTACGTTACACCGTTTCGATAGACACATTCGTCTTTAGGAATTAAAGATGTACATACGGTCACTGACGCACTTGCTGATTTTACATAACATATCTTTCTGATTAAAATAGCAAAATTAAATCAATATAGAGAAATTAAGAAAAGATATATTAGTAATCATCTAGTAGATATCACCTAGATATCATCTAAAAAAATTCCTGTCCAGTTTCAAAAAGTTATCGCGTTTTAGACGGTGTACGAACACTTTTGTGGCATGTGTGTATATCACTCATAAGATACGTAGATCCTCCACGGCGTTTTACCGAGCCGAATCGTGTGCGCCGCCATTAACGGATTGTCCTAGTTCAGGGATGTTCGTAGACTCTGGTAATTAGAATTCACCGTTGTTCTTGATTTTCATTTGATTCTGTCACTAACCAAGTACGTGCCAACAAAATAACCTTTTGCAATCAGATAGCCCGCAGATAATGGTGTAACGAAAGTTTCGGGAACGATTTAATTGCGTGATCTCTAATCGTAAATAATTGTGAGCTAACGCTAATGCGATTCCAGGTTACGTATTTTTGTGCAGGTGTGTACGTCGACGCGTGCGTGTACCGGTTCGACGGATCTGTGTGTATACGTATACGCGGGAGGCTTTGCAGGCCAGCCGGTTACAGCGACTCTCGAAAAGCACCTCGTGTCATTAGTATGTTAATTGGTAACGCTCTGGCTGCCTACCCGGCTGGCTGCCACATCGAGTTTCGTACACATATACGTCGCCGGAGCTCGGCGTGTTTATACGTTAAGATGTTTAATCGCTTCTGTAATTATACTGTCCCTCAAAGGGTTAATTGTCCCATAAACCCATGAATACGTTAACGAGCGCGCCGTGCGCCTCGCGAGCATCGCCAAAGAACAAGGAGCCACTGGAGGCGCCGAGGGGAACGGACCGAGGCACCGTGCTAAAACCCATCGACGAACCCATACACGCGACCTGGCCTGGGGTAAACGAAGAAGAGGGTTAGACGGTAATGCAGATTTCACCAACTCGCCGACGACTGGTCTGCTGCGAAATGAACACGTCGCTCTGTACACCTTGGCTACCACCGACCGGCTACGTTCGCTAGCAAAAACGCCTAACCGTTTTTGGACTTTCTGGACTCCGCAATGCCCTTTCATCGTACCTTGCGAATGCTTCTTGCGGTAGTACCGCCTCCATCAAATGTTCTCCAATCGATGCATCTTTCTATCTGGTCACTTTGAAACTTTACACGCTGTTTGGCGTAAACATGTGCTGACCAAGGATTTACTGAATCGAATGATCGCCTACGCGTATTTCAGTATTGCGAGCAGATTTAATGAAAAAACAAACCCTTCTAACAATTAACGATTGTCGATGTTTAAGACCATTCCTTGCACTTTGATGGCTGTGGCAAACGCCTAAAAATTTCATAAAATTAAAGTATTTAATCTAATTAAATTTTAAAATTGCTAAGCAAAGTTATACGACATCGATTCAATTTTGTTGATAAAAATTAATTTCCGAAAATTAAATTTTAAATAATTCTGTTAGCCTCGACTGGGTATTTCTCGGAGACCGAAATTTTGAATACTCCGAGTTAAAACAGATCCAACCGTTGCTGTCGAAGGGTTAATATAAACAGTAATTCCATGTCGTATGTTTCGAGAAAATAATCTACTTACAACGATTTATTAATCCTCGTATGCCAGATGCTTTTAACGATCTTATACCAGCCAAGACTAAATTTATTCACATTATTATGCATCTGGTCTTTCTAGTAAGAGCCTACGACTTTACGATCAACGTTGTTTTTCTTATTGTACCTAATACAAATAGTTCAAGATTTAAACTGGCCGAAAAATAAAATTTAGGTAGAATAATTGTATATATGGGTCAAAATCGCTCGAAAAACCACCATTCGAGGATTGAAGTTACGTTCGTTATTATTATGGGTTTCTATTACGTTTTTCATAAGCCCTTCATTCCACTGGCCGTCAATTTTTGTCGACATGTACTGAAAAAGAAGAACAAATGCTCTCAATTTCTAACAATCAGATTCCTGTATATAACAGGCACTTTGTGTACCAGTACGATTTAAAAACGAATATTAATTTACCATGTAAAGGATGCATACGTAATAGAAAATACAGTTCAATATTCAGACATTTTTTAATGTGTGTGAATATTGCTTATCAGTTCTAATTTAAGTGGATCGTTACACAGTTGGCAACTCTCATTAATGATAAAGTAGTTAATTATCAAAACAGTATGACATCGTACATTCAAATATTTCCGAAGTCTTTGTCACTCCGATCGAAAAATGAAGATCGAAGAATGAAGTAAATAAGCAACGAATTTTTAAGGCGTAAGAGGGATCTATGTACAGGGTGTCCCGAAAATGTCTCGCAATCGGGAAATATAAGGAGCCTGAGGTCGTTTGAAGCAACTTTTTCCTTTGCGAAAATTTTCTCCGTGGCTTCGTTTACGAGTTATTAACAAAAAAACACTGACCAATAAGAGGCAAGCTCGGCTGGCGCGCGGCGGCCCAGCCAACGAGTGCACGGAGCCCAGTTCCGCTCATTGGCTCGGCCGACTCGTGTCAAATAATCTCGACTCTGATTGGTCACTGTTTCACGTTAATAACTCGTAAAGGAAGCCGCGAATTGCATTTCCGCTAAGGAAAAAGTTGCTTCAAATGACCTCAGGAATCCCCTAGTTTCGGATTGCGAGACATTTTTGGGACATCTTGTATCTTACGAGTGACTTACGCGCGCGGGCCACAAAAGTGTTCGTACACCTTCTAAAACGCAGTAACGATTTTAAAACCGAACTAAACGAGTTAAATTTTTTTTAGGTGGTAGAGGGACTAATCTACTAGACGACCACTGAAATGCTTTTTTCTTTAATTTTGCTATTATTTGTAACGACAAAAAGATAAAAATCTCTCGTTTTTCAACTTTCTTATCTGAGCCTATAACGAAAATTTAAAAAATATCTTTTACTGATCTCGGTAACTTATATATATGCTGATAATTTTATTGAAATCAGTTGACGTTCTTATGACTTATAACAAATTAAAGATGATAAAAATCGCAGTTTTATTACGATTTTGTCCAAAAACTGTAACAAATCTGCAGTTTTAAAAATCCTTCAACACCTATAGCTTAACTCTGAGTTAACCGATTTCGATCAAATTTTCAGTACGCATATAAGTTAATCTACAAAAGGCATTTTTTAAATTTTCATTATAGATAAAAAAAGTTAAAAAGCTTTTTCTTTTCATTCCAAGTAATGGCAAAATTTAAAAAAAAGCTTTTTAGCCATCATCTAGAAGACTAGTCCCTCTGTCGTCTAAAAAAAAATTGAAGTCGTTTAGTTCAGTTTTCAAAAAGTGATTGCGTTTTAAAAGGTGTACGAACACTTTTGTGGGCTGCTGTACATGTTTTGAAAGAGTTCTTCTTTCAAAACGAATATTTTAAATAGACAAACAGTTTGCTAATTAGAATCGTGATTGCTTCGTGAATATTAGAGGCGACAATGATAGAAGCCAGTTGAAAATGAAACGATCGCAGTGGTAAAAACCGGCAAAATTAACCGAGAAAAGTATTTACCCGCATGTTTGGTGTTGTCGGGATAAATTCCGCTACCTAGTTGCCACGGACATGGTCGAATCTTTCTTTCCCGTTTAACGAGCCTGATACCGAGGGGCGATGCCTCGGATCCTTAGAAACTTCCCGGGGAAATGGAAGTGTTGAGAAAGGAAGCAACAGAGGAAGGAGTGCATTGTCACTCCGTTATAATTAAGAAGATAGACTTTAAATCCAGAATGCAAAGCAAAAGATGGGGGGGGAGGCGAGGGAGGGAGGAGTCGTTACGGACTAAACGAATGGTAAAAGGCAGGTCTGCGAGATGTAGACGGGGGACACGATGGAATAAGGGGTGGGACGGAGATAGGGCTTGGATGAAAATTAATTCATTACTCTAATGCGTTGAGCAAGAGAATGGGCCGCCAGTTGAAGCGTCGAGTGCCAAGTATTTCGCGAAAGATGGATGTCTCGTTTTCATTTTGAAAATTAACACTCCCGTTAGTTGCCAACCGCAGACAAAAAGTTCTTTTTCTCTCAGCTCGTACTACCGCACACCAACCGTCTTTGTTGATTTTCACTCGGCCCTTCTTGTCTGCGCTTGGAGATCAACGCGTTTACGACTAATCAGATTCCAAGGAAGCGAATAAATCGATTGCTCAATCGTGATTTTAGTGCTACAACATTCCATACAAATTGAATGAAAAAAAAAGTAAGAAAATGGAGTATAAAAGAATAAGGAACGCGATGAAACGACTGCGTAATGATATTTGAACTCCAACTGTAAATCAATCGACGTTTCCCTTTTTTACAGATAGCAGTCGGTTAGCTTTCTACAAAAACGAGCAACTGCCATACATTTTCTAACGGTATATCAGAGATTTCAGCTCGTCGACGGCGTCAAACGGAAACATAAATAGTTAACAAACACCGGCAGCGCGGAATTTCTTCGGACTTAGCAGGATAAGTTAATGATAGCACGCGGAACGGATTTAAAGGCACCGTCGTGAATGGATAAGGAACGTCGTTTCACCGGTACAGACAGCGATAATAATTCGGTTCCTGTGACAGGCGGTCAATCTCCTGTTCCATTTATCCATACATCGCTAATAATATCTAAGTCGTGGAATCGAGAGCTCTATCCGGCCACTCGGTCTCCTTCTTTTGGCAGAACGCGCTCGCGCGTTCGCGCTGCTGGTGAAACGTTTGCCAACGATCCAGAACTGCAATCCGGATTTCAAGCGGTCCGGCCGGACAGATCGAACCCGGACGTGTCACAAAGTCGTCCTAAAGGGTACTATTGATACCAATTTAAAGCGAATATCGGCCGCGTTTCCTCGGATATACGATTATCGACTGCGAATCGAAGCGGCCCTGGACAAGCTTTGGGCAATCCGCGGCTATATCCGTTCGGAGCAGCCGTCACAGCCACGTGTAATTAAATTTAACGCGCAACCTTTGACTTTCCCCGTGACCCATATTCCGGATATTCCGGGCGTTCTTTTCCACCGTTCGCAGAAACGCTGCTCCCGAATCGTTGGCCGGCGTTGTCCCTCCCCGGTTTTGCCTATAACTCGGGCCGCGCCGCACGGACACTGAACGTCCCGATACCGCGTCAAACTACGCGAAACTCGATTTAATAATTGGATTGCGGTGACCGGATACAGCTGCGAGGTAAAGGGGGACGAGGAACGACATTAAAATCGTCGGATCACGCGCGTCCCACGCTGAAACGATCGGTAACTTCGTTTGCTGGTCCGCCTCAAATTGACACGCGCGACGAATGAATGCACAGAGAGGCTGATCGAAACGCGGTCGCCGCTGGTTCCATGGAAAACGATCTTCCCAGAAACGGGCCGCTCGATCCCGGAGGCATTTGCGGGGGACCCGGGCTCGGCTATAAAGCAATTAAAGGCTGAATTGCTCATTTGTTGGAATTTAAATGCAACAGTTAAAGCAAACTGCTCTCGGCGCGCTCGAGGTGCTGCAATTTATTCGCGCGCAAAAAAAAAACCAGGGACTGCCGCTATTTTTATCCGGCCGGATCGGTCGGATCGGCAAGAACGCGACCAAGAACCTGTTCCGATTGTCGAACAATGGGCCGACTCGCGACGTCGACGCCGACAGCCGCGAATAATCGATCCGTATTTACTTTTTTAAAATCGTCGAACAGCTCGTCGGAAGGAAAGGGCACGCCGCGCCATCGTCGCCGCTCGTTGGTGATTGCGGATGCCTTCTTCACGGTCCCCGATGTAATTTTCTGAATGACTGCGTAATTAAAACTCTAATTTCCTGCGCTTAATTGACCGGAGTCTTGGCTCCCTTCTTCCTTGGTTTCTCTCGCTCCTTACTTCGGCCAACTCGTGCACACCAGTCATTCTCTTCTCTCCTCTTTCCTCTCTTCCTCTCCCGCTCTCTCTTTCCCTCCCTCCCTCTCTCTCTCTCTCTCTCTCTCTCTCTCTCTCTCTCACGAAGCCCCCTACTCCTCAGCCTCCTTGCACCGTCTATGGGCTGTCGTCCCTCGCTCGATCTCGTAAATCGAAGAATGAAGAAGGACAGCCGCGTCGCTATCCTTCGCGCCTTTAAACGCGAGAACTTTTTTGCTCGCGAGACACGCTTACGAGGCGGCAGTGTTAATCATTAAAAATTTACAGGCTTTTTTCGCGGAAAGACATGTTCTGTCATTACCGGCAGCGTTCTTTATAAGCGACACACTCTGGAAAATCATTCGATCGACCGAACGTAATCGAAAGAACAGCGAAACGAATAAAGAAATCCTGCAATTAACTGTGAGATTTGCTACGTCAACACGCGGAGACTCGATATAATCATACACTTTTGAATCGCGGTTCCACTTCGATGCGGGTACTGTCAACGTATAAGGGTGGACAATGTCGGGCTGCCTGACTTTGGTAATTACGTAACTGCGGGTTACTGTGGACAAACCGAAATTCAACAATTTTGAATGTTAATCCGACAGTACACACGTGACCGTCCAGTGGACGTCCACCATTAGGATGCCTTATCAACTAATTCTAATAAAGGAACAAAATATATATAGCTATTTCTATATTATTGACAGTGTCACTTATGACGGAGATCCATGAGCACCCCACTTGGGTACTATTGTTTTAGAAGTTCACGCGTGCGTACTAACCGGTTAAAGATATTTTATTGGATGTGCCTATTTAAAATCCTCTTGCATTAGTATTTTCTTAGAATCACTTTTTCGCATCTCTTATCCGACTGTGTTTTGCAATCTATGTTAAGTGATTATTATTTGCAATAACAAAGCTTTCGTTGTAAAAAAGTGCAAATTCCATTCCAAATTCCAATAACAATAGTTAAAATAACAACTTACAACAACTCAAACTAAAATTTGAAAAAGTATTTTTACTTGTCACATAACTGATTATGTTTTAGCAACACATTACTTTAGAAAAATCGTGTACTCTATGGATTAACCAGTTAGCTGTTTTTGACGTGTATACTCAACGTACTCGCCAAAAACAGTTAACTATTAACTTAGATAAATAAATAAATGTTAGTAATAAAATGAAGAAACGAAATGGCCGTTTGAAAGACCTTGCTGATTGGTTAAGACAAGATGATTAAAAACAGATTTTATATGAAACCTAATTATTCAATAAACATTCATTTCAGGCCTCGAAAAGGGTTCGAAACGCTCGTTTAAATCCGTCGGAAGTTTGCTGGACTTTAGTCAATTAAATTGACTATGAACGCATAACGAGTGCAATTTGCTTGCGACACCCGCCCTAAAACGCTTAACAGTTCGCGCAATTAGATCCCAACGAAACGATATTTGCCAGCGGCCTCAACTTTTGTACGGAATGATACCCTTACGTGTTTCAACCCCACGTCACCGTGTATGCCCAATTTTCGAGGAGCTCGCGCCATGCAGCCGCGAATGTTTAGATAATTACATCCGTCTCTGCTGGCCGGAGGCAATTATAATTGCCGACTCCTTTCGCAATTATAAGTTTCTGCGAGACTTGCCGTGGCGTAGCGTGCCAACGCTGAAACAGGGAGAAAGCCGGCTGCTGAGGGTACGAATGCTGGTAGCGGGCAGACCTTAAGAGAGAGAGGAAGTGAGAGAACGAGAGAGAGAGGGAGAGAAGACGAGAATGAGGAATCGGGAGAGAGAGAGAGAGAGAGAGAGAGAGAAGGCGAGAATGAGAAATGGAGAAAGAGAGTGAGTGAGTGAGAGAGAGAGAGAGAGAGAGAGAGAGAGAGAGAACGAAAGCGAGGGGACGAGCGAGCTGCACGTGAAAACGTTAATTGGGGTGACCTGCTCAGAAACTAGTTACGGAAGGACTGTACTGACATTCCATGGACTCTACGCGACATTGAATACGTATATACAGGGGTTGATGCACCGGCTCTCGCATTTTATACCGTCCGAGGATTCGCTCCGCGACAACGCCGCGGCGTCTATTCTCGAAACTGTGTCTGTGTTCCCAAGTTCTCGTTCATCTTTATGGGCGTTAATCTTGTTAAAAACGCCAGCCGCCTGAACCGCGCGAACGGGCCATCCTCTCCAACGCGGAGAGAGCTTCGTAACGAACAAATGGTATTTGCGAGTAGGCCATGAAATATGTAGTTGACTGAGGCGGCGGTGTTCGAATAGCGCGCGCGAGTAGGCGATGGTCGTGGAAGAAGGTGGAATTGAAAATAAAAGGTTGCAGAAGTAACGCGTAAAGTATAAGGTAAACCAAAGTAAAAGGAGCGACTAGATGGCAAAGGACAGAACTGGATGTTGCTTAGACTTCGAAGCATTTCTATCCTTTCCCTCTGCCACCGCCTCCTCCTTATCAGTCATTCTCTGTCCTCCGTACGCGTAAGTTCCGTCCTGCGCTTTCTTCGCGCCGTTGATGTCCCGCCACCAGTCTCTCTATCTCTCCTTATCCAAGCCCTCCCGATAGTCTGGCGCGTGTGACCCCCTGAAAGAGCTTCCCTTCTCGTTGGTGTCGCGCGTCTTCCTCGGCGATGCGACGCGACGCGACGCGACGCGAGAGAGCCGCAACAGCACGCGATACCACGTCCCATAAAATCCTGCTCGAACTCTGACGCACGCCTTTCGCGGAATGTTCTCTCCGATCCGCTCAGGCCTCCGGTAGCCTAAAGGTGCCGGCGAGCTCATTTCAAAGGTGTTCGCCGAGAAACTTGCGGGACTACCAGATTTTCTCAAAGCTAATGATCTTCTTCGTTAGAGTGGCGACGCGCGTACAAAAGGCTCCAATTACGGCACCCAAGGAAAATTACGAAATAACGAGACCGCCGTTCGACGCTCCCGGGCACACGGAATTTCGATAGCTAACCCCCCCGTTACCCCCTCCCCGGCGGCTTGATACTGCGAATAAAAAATAAGGGTGAGAAGCCGCCGAAACGTCCCATTCCGACCTCTCGTTTTCTTTTCCCTGTACGTTCGAGCACCGAGCTTCGCGACTTCAGATACCGTCCGAAAGTTCCCCGCTCCCCTCCCCCGCGCGTTTTAACCACGTCCTTTTTAAACTCTCGCTCCCTTCTCCTTTGTAGCCAGCACTCTTTCTCGTGGACGCCGCGCGATGGAAACGGTGGCTTCGTGGCACGGAGAAGTTAATTATAAGCGATACCAATCTCTCGGGGTTGTTGGGCGGTTGGTAGAACTGGGAAGCCATGACAGCCAATTACCACCCCGTGCAGACCCTCGCGCACGAGCCATCGTCCTCTCTCTCTCTCTCTCGCTTCCTCGCGCGCGCGCCCGCGCTCCATCTTCCGTCCAGCTCTCTCGCGCCTTCGTTTCGGCAGCGTTCTCTTCCTCCTCCTCCTTTACTTGAAACTTTCTCTTCCATTCTCTCGGCCCTATCTTCCCTACATCCGTTTCAAACGAATGCACGCATACACGATCACGCGTGCACACCGACGCGCGCGGGCGCGGTCGCGCGCGTGTACCCTCGCGCGTACACCGACACGTGCTCTCTCTCTCTCTCTCTCTCTCTTGCTTCCTCTCCTCCTTCCTTATCCTCTTCCTCGCTCTCTCTTGCCAGTATAGGAAATTAAAAGACTGTGCGATGATTGCGCGCAGCCCGGCCTGGCCTTTCCACCCCCGCCTCCTAAGAACCCTCGACCCCGCGCCGCGCCTCATCGTGCCCGCAATCTACCATGGCTCCACCGTCGAGAAAAGGAAAAGAGAGAAAAGTGATTGGGATTGGCCCTTTTGCCGCGTTTGTCCGTGGCTCGTTTCGCCTCGTTAAAGCACCCGTAACGGACACCCTGCTTAGCAGCCTCCCTTTCTGCCTGACCGCTGATCATCCGAAGAAGGATTTCACCGATACGTCTCGCAAGGCTAACGTCGATAGCTACCATCCCTGAAGCAGCCCGGTGTATCGACTCAAGACACCGCCGTTGGACGTCTAGACTCCGAAGCCACGGCCCGGCTCCGAACGGTTTCGATTTATTGTTTAATAAAAAAGAAAAGCACGCTCCACCCCTGTTTGCGCAACGCTCGTCGTTTCGACCAACAAACAAAGTGAATTGAATTCGTTGCGCGTTTGTGCAGGATGCGCGCGCGCGCGCGCGCGGATCGGTTCCATCCATTAGAGGCTTATGTCAGCCGACAATGGGGATTAACCTCCAGGAGACTGCACCGAGAAAGCGTGAACGGCTGCCATGACAGCGATCGTACCGGGTGTCGTTTTTAAGCCGCTTCCGAGCGAAGACTTGTTTACAGTTCCTGTGAGAAACTCGAGTCCGCTCGCCGAGCGCTAAGAAACTCCGCGCCGACGTCGACGCGCGGAGTTTCTATTCTCTCAGGGAGATCGAAAACCGTTCCCAGCGTTTTGTCGCGAAGCTCCGGAAGGATGTGCGCTGATTTTTGTTCGTCCAATCGATTTCGATCCGACTAGACGGAGTCAGCCACGGTGCGGAATCTCGGCTCTAAGACCGCAGCCCCCGATACCCATAGAGCGAAACGCACAGTTGCGGCCTGCTGCAGTTAACAGGGTTAGCTTGTTCACCGGTTAGGTTGAGTTAATTATAACCGATGGTTATCAACCAGTTAACTGCAACACGCTATTACCTCACTTTGCCTCGCAGCATCTAGTCGCTCGATTTGGCCGTCTCAGCCCCGAGTTCCTCTGCGAGTGTCACTTCGATGCGTCCCGCACACCTCGGACTACCCCCGACGCTTCCGATGCTAATTTCCTAAACCCCGTGATTCGTGAGGCCGCCTTACGCTCTGCCGAGAAAAGTCTCGTAATGAAAGCTTGTCCTGAAACTTCCACCGGTCTGTTTGAAGGAAAACTTGCGACCTCTTCGACAACGGAAAACCATCAAAGGACTTCGACGAAATTGCCTGCACACTGCTTAAGCTTGCGTGACCCTCTTCTTCTCGTAATTGCTGCATTTTCGGATGGTGCTGGGATCGAAAATTGGATGCCTCGTTGTCTGCATCGCATGCAGCGTAGATAAATTGACGCAATAAACGATTCCTTGTTTTACAGAAATGCTTGAATAATTGAAGCAACGTTATTGAAGCAAGCTTTGTAATACAAACTTTACAGAATCTAAATGAATTTGATCTTCTCACATTTATTAGGCAATGAACATCAATCGCTGATATTCCTCGGCAGGTTTAGCGTTCAAATTATCGGAGTAGCAAAATTAGTAGTCGAAGGAAACAAATCAATCGAGAAAGTACACGAATATTTTGCATTTTTCTGTTCTGTTTATGAAAAAAAAGTAATCCAAGTGTTCCTGATCAGGTATCGGGGACCAAGCAGATCGAGAGAGAATTGTAACCATCGATGATCGAAGAGTAACACTTGATTTAATGCGAGGTCGACCACGAGAAACCTTTCTCACTCCAGTAGAAACAAAGAATCTCGGGACTCGGAAGAAGTGCGATCCTATCGCGAACGCGAATCTCGTGTGAAGGATCGCCCTAATCTCGAGCAATCATCGAAACGTGGCTGATCCGCGTGCGATGTATTTGCTAAATTTCTATGGCTGCCGTAGATAAGCGGTAATGTGCGAGGGTATCCAAACAGTGACACGACGAATTATTACAAAATTTCGTAGCGCCGCGGCCGTGCTTCAAACCATCAAGAACGCGCAAACGAAGGCATGGAACATTTTCAACTAACATTGAGAACATAAGTGTCTTTAACACCGTTCTATTTCTAGATTATACAACAGAGTATTACCATTATTTACACAAAAATCATTAACAGAAGTTTCTAATGAATCCTGGCTATTTGCGTGAACACTAGTGGATGACAACTCAAAACTTTATCCGTTATTATATATTTATTATATAGTTATTATATTATATACTTTATCCGGTTATCCTCAACTCAAAAATTCATAAAATTCTGGAACTTTTAGAATATGTATACCTCGTCGATACATCTGTAATACATAGTGACACCTCGATGACGAAATTTGTTCTGAACTGCGGATCAAGATTAAACGTGAAAAATAAAGAAGTAAAAAATACATTGATTATTTGTTTATATTTTTTTCCAGTTGCTTAAACGATGAACAAATCGTATACTACATGATGGATTTGGACGAAAGAAGTAACTTTTGTTTGAAGACTTCTTTTTCTATCTAGTATAATTGTCGGATTGAAGCAATAAAATAGAAAACAGCCGAAAATTGCAGGGCTAATTTACGGAAGAAAAAAAATTGCTCTTGTAAGTTAGAGAAAAATAAAATTTCTGAGCATTAACTACCAACACGAAGAAATCGTGTCACCTATCACCAATTAGTTTTGAAATTATTTTTTAAAATTATATTTAAAATTAGTTACCAGATTAATTAACTATCCTCACGTAGATACTACGCTACTCGGCCTGCATCACAACAATATCATGAACAAGATCACATCATCGCATGCGGATTACTCCGTTTGTGGATACACGAATGGGTTAAAAAGCAAGATACCATTACAATAAGAATAGAAGCAGTGTATTTTAACTGGAATACGCGTTGTCTATCATCAATGGCGGCCCAAAAAGTCAATTATTTCGAACCGCTCGCGAGCATAACTGAAGATTAAGGGGTGATAAATAGCCATCGATTAACCTGCCAGGGGCTCGCGCGCCAGAGGTACTTCAATGATTAGCTTTGAAGGCATAGCGAGGATCGGTTAAGTTAATCAATTTAAGCAGCGAATGCCAGGATTAAAAGATTCGCAAGCCTCCACGGGGCGATATCAATAATTTCATCGTGTAAAATAACCCGATGAATGGAAACTTCTGTTCGCCACCGTTACGATCGCGGGCGACGGGGCGGCGGGGAGTGGAGTCCGAGACCCTACGAAAAGTTACTTTACCTACCGAAGCACGGTATCGAAGTTAACGATCGAAGCGTTTCTCGAGAAATCAATCGGAGAATGGCCTCGTTAATCTGGCGGGGTGGTTTCTGGATGCTCGGCTGCTCTTACATCACGTAATAGTATCGGGCCATCCCCCGTTGGCCTTAACTCCCACCCAGCCCCGCCAACTCGTCGGACCGAACCACCCTCCCCGGCCTCTCCACCGTTTCCCAGCTAAGTCTGCGAGTGACTGAGTGGTTATTTAGGTAAGAGCCAGTCTCTCCGCGCAGAACCTGCTTCCCCCTGCGCCCCCTTGTGCCCCTCTCTCGCTCGCCCTCTCTCTTTCTCTCTCGCTCTCTCACCCCGTCTAAGTAATGGTCCCGCAACATATTGTGCAAAGAAAAACTCACTCGCTTATTTACGCTACTCTATGCCCGAGAGAAGGAGAGAAACTGAGAGACAGCGACCAGTTTCTTCCAAGTCGTCTGAGTCTCGATCGCGGCGAATCCGATGACGACTAAACTGGATTAGATTAAAGCGGGGGGAGAAAGTATCCGAATAGAAGGACGATAAAACCTCGATAATAGAGGCGCGCTAACTACACCCACCTCTGGCTCCTGGTTGTTTCGATAAGAGAGACCCGACTTTCGGGTCAAAGACATTTGTTGCTTGCGTACTTAAGGGGAGGTTAGGGTCTAGGAGGCTAAAAAATGGTCAGTTCTAGGATTTTTTGATTACAAAAGTAAATGAAATGATAATCTTGGGTTCTCGACATTTTATTATGCATCTTCTAAGCGTATCAAAAGTTATGTAGTTTTTTATTTTTTCTAACTACTAAGAATAAACGGACCTCATTCTGTAGGGGCTGTCGAAAAATTCTCTTCTATCAGTGGGACGGCTAGCTCAAATTAAACTTAATCCTTTCTTTTAATCCTTTGTTGGCATTTTAACGTCAAACGAAGTGATGGTTTTGTGAACTTTTTCCTTAATTAAACAATATACACTTTTCCGCAATCAGTGAATCTACAATATACCGAAATTCGACCCAAACTAATTTTTAAGGAATGTGGAATTATGGAGAAATTATCATATTATTTATATACTGTATTTCGGTATATTTTAGATTCATTGACTGCGGAAAAGTGTATATTGTTTAATTAAGAAAAAAGTTCGCTTGAATTGAACGATTAGTTTTTGAGTGTGTTTGTCCCATCAATTCGAGAAATGATATTTCGAATTTTTTTCGAATCTTTTTCTAACTGCACATTCTTGAAGTATCATAGAAAGTGAACATCGAAAAGAAAAGAAAGTCGATCTATGTAAAAGTTCTAGACCAGAGCCTCCCCTTAAAGCGCTTGACTACCCTTCACGCTTCTATTTACATCAGAATAAGCTGCATATAACTGATAATACACTGATCTGTAATTTATATGCACGAGGGTCACCTAAGCGATCGCATAAACGAGGTTCTACTGTTTACAGGAAAATCTGATCGATGGTTGAACCCTCCGTTGTACTATTGACGAAAATGATGATTGATTGAATGATTTGAATATCGAATTCTAAGTATTGAAAATTTCAAAATTCTTTCTATGTTCAACGTGATTAGTAATCGAACTTGGATTTGATTGAGAAGCTAATTATTATAGATTGCTTATCAATTAATCCGGGGATAGCTTAAATGAATCCGATTTGCATCGTGCTTGAACTCGTTTTAATCGAAAGAATCTCAGCTATTCATTGATGCCACAACTATAAAAGGTACGATGATAATGACTGAAAATGAAATTTACCTTATTATACGTTTATTTTTAGTTAGCCGTGGTGTCCATAACACCATGACACGTAGAATCCCGCATCGGTCACATACTGGTAACACTAATTTTTGACTAGCTTTTAAAGTTCATTATTGTTGTAATACGGGGGTGTCAAACTCGCGGCCCGCGGGCCGCATGCGGCCCAGTCAATATATCCGACGCAAAGTAAAAATAAAATAGAAATGTGCATTAGAAATTACGAAAGTAGTCTCGATCAATAAAATTTCTCCCGAAATAGGAAAGATAGTATCAGAGAAGAGATGTCAAGTATCAAGACGTAAACAATAATTTAACTTTATATATGTTTATTACAATGTACTAGTCAAAATAAAAATATTTGTTTCTACGAACATTGATTTTTTTTGCGGCCCATCTAAAGTTAAGCATTGTTTATTTGACCCAAGTTATAGCTTTTGAGTTTGACACCCCTGTTGTAATATATTCGAAAAAATTGAATTTAGGATGCAACTGGATCGTTTAGGATGCAAAAGAGTTGAAGTACCATCCATTATGATGAATTTTAACTTTCTAGTTTCAGTGTCGTTAACAAGTTACTTCATTTTGTGGACATTTTTAGGATTGATTCTCTGCACTTAAGGAATCTTGCAAGAAGATGTCCCGTTCGCGAGAATTTACATGCAGGTTCCTTCCGAATCAATCTAAATTCCATCGCGTACTGCTATATCACGACACGCAACAACGAACAAGTTTACAGTAACAGTACCATTCTCCAAGTCTCTTTTTGGCAAAGGGGTTGCCTCGGGGATTTCCTGCGGCCCTCGATTCCTGAAATCGGTAGCAGGAGAGGCCGGATCCCTCGAAGCACGGCGAGCTAAGCGAGATCATTAAGCGATTTACGCGTCATGGGAACCGTCGTCGGTGCGGCGATAGACAAATTTGTGTGCCCCGGCTGAAAGGGAGCTTAAAGCGCGTTAAAATAATATACGACGTGGCTGGTATTGTAGCTGGCACGGAAGAATATCGATTTTTGGTGCGAGACGGAGTGGCGCACGTGTCTCAGGCGTTCGACACGTGCCTGCCCGGCGTTTCTCTGCCGCGGGAAGGTATCGGTGGCCGACAGCGTGTTTCGAAGGGCACGCGTGTGCCTGCCAGAAGCCGATGCTCGTGCACCGTGCACGCCGATTGATCCCGGGGCCCGGCCCGGGCCGGCCCGATCCCGATGGTTGCCGGTCACTCCGCGATGTCGGGCCACCCTTCGCGCCGCGTAGTTAAGGGCTATCTGTCGTTCATCTAATCCGTAATTATGCCGGCCGAGAAGCAGCGATTTGTACGGATAGGCAGGCATTAGCAAAAGCGGTACCCATCAGCCGGCCCCAATCCGGCGATGCCATTTTTGTTGCATCAATCCCCGTCGCGGGGGAGGGGGCGGGGGATACATTACCATGCAAATTGTCTTTCAGCATCGGTTACCGTCCGACCTTCGTTCCATTCGTTGGACCACTCTTCTGCAAAATTTTATTATACCTCTCGACAATTTAAGCGCTAGCCACCAGCAGATTCGCTCAGTGTACTCGATATACAAGGTGCTCGAGAAATTCCCGAACAAAAATGGTGTTTCGCTTCTGAGTAGCATTAACCTCTTGCCTATTTTATTCACAGATACATACAATGATAAGTTTTTCGATCGTGATAATTTCTTAGAAGAAGAAGAAAACTTATATTTACTGGACAGAATATTATTCCGATCTAAAGGAACGCGGGATAACATTCATATAATTAACAAGTTATCGATAGAAATCTCCGTCACGAGCCTTTGTAAAAATACGGCAGGGGGTAAAATTGGGACTGTACAATATTTTTGAGGAAGTAAAAACGAACGTTGATAGTGCAATTTATTAAAATGCTGTACACAAGTGTTTACCTTGATATTACTTCCTGTTCTTTCTAGATATACTGTACGTAACGTCGATGTCCTCAGTGTTTTAATTACGGTACCGGGTAAACATATCCGGGCATCGTTTAAAATGCACTAACTTTTCTAAAAGTGGACTAGACGACTAGAATTTTGTTTAGATGATAGAGGAACTAGTCTACTAGATAATGACTGAAATGCTCCTATTTTAATTTTGTTATTACTTGGAATGACAAAAAGAAAATAAAAAGCTCTCGTCTTTTAATTTTTTTTATCTGAGCCGGTAACGAAAATTTAAAAAATTTCGTAAGTCTCGGTATCTTGTATGTATGCTGAAAATTTTATCGGAATAAGGATGACCTTGATATAAGTTGCAAACAATTAAAGATCACGAAAATCGCAGTTTTGTCTCGATTTTTGACACTGCCAAAAATCTGCAGCTTCTAAAATCTTTCAACGTTCGCAGCTTGACTGCACGTTAACCGATTTCGATGAAATTTTCGGCATGCATATAAGCTATCCAGATCTATGAAACGCATTTTTTTAATTTTCGTTTAGACTCAGATAAAAAAATTAAAAAACATGAGCATTTATATTTCTTCGTCATTCCAAGTAATAGCGAATTTAAAAAAAAAGCTTTTTAGTCATCGTCTAGCAAAGTAGTCCTACTTTCATAAAATAAAAATTCTAGCGTTTAGTCCAGTTTTAAAAATGTTATTGCATTTTAAAGGGTGGCCGGTACTGTATATATAGAATTGCTTAAATTTAGCAAACTAGATCTATAAATAAAAGTAAGACTAATAAGCTGATTTATAAATAACGTAGCAGAGGCAACTTCAGCAGTGTCGAAATCAAATACATTTATTCTGGAATAACCCGAGGTCATTCATCCAATTAAAATAACGAAAAATCACAACACAAACCCCTGTTTCATTTAGAAGTTAAAAGTAGAACGTCTGGGAACAATAGATATTGTTATATGCTATTGTTCTCATTTTTAATATTTTCCCGGGATGATATTTCTGAAATACTTTTTGCCAAAAACAATTGTTTACAGAAGCGTTTAAAACGTAAAAGAATAATTGTATAAAATCACGCAATATATATAATCCAGAATAAAATTATTCAGTTAATCGAATGCATTAACGATTTATTACGCAATTATCGCAAGATAATGTTAAGTGAACTGAGAATAAATATTACTAAAATAATAATAAAATCTCGAATATTCTATCGAGATAATATCTTTGCATTCTAACAGTTCGGCCGCTCATATTTCCGGAACGGTATGCACGCATGAATTTATGTAATGTAGAAACAGAGGGTAGAGGGAGAGGTCAAAAGCGTATTTTCTAGGATTCTTTTGTCATTAGCCACACAGTTGTACGCGCGTTCTCCGTCGCTCCGGTAGCCCCTCCAATTTATTTCTCGGCCGGCTGACCATCTTCAAACGCGATTATCATCGTTCCACGATCTTCCGCCGCGCGCGTGGCCGCGATTTAATTAATCTTTCAACCGAGGATCAACCGTACCGCGCTGGTCGAACAATAAGAGCCACTTAAGCAATAAACAAAAAACGGTAACCATCGACAGCCACATTCGGCGGGGATGCGGGACAGTTGTCAGTGGGATAAGAGGGATGATCTGATTACGACGGCATCATGGGAAAGTCAACTCGCAAACCGAGGGTAGAAACCCGATTCATCCTATCGTGTCCTATTGTGCGAGCACTGTCGCCGATGCGTATAATTCGAAGGGATCGACGCGCATCCACACGCTTCGGTATTAATATCGAGCACAAAAAGGTGCTCGCCGACTTGTCTCCCACCGAGCCCGATCGAAATTCGAACACAGGACCATTAACGGCCCTGTGGCGTGCGAGATCCGACTCGAATCGCGCTCGGGAAAAATTCCTGGCTCGATCAAAATCCAAGGGAAACGAGCAGAGTCAAGACAAAAGATGAATCGGACGCATCGAGGTATGACGCGATCTATATTTCGCTAATATAGCGAGACAAAATTACATAAACAATCAAAGGACATAGTTGCAACTAAAATTTATGTACAAAAATTAGAATGGTCGTGTACCACAAGAAAACATATTATTGTACATACTACATATTATATTGCTACTCATTGTTATTGCCATCGGTAGTATTAGAAAATTAGACACTGTGGTTGAGGATTTGGCAGCTGTACATTAAATTTCTCTCTTGTATTGATTTTTTTATCTTACAAGGAGTGATCCTCAGGTCTGACACTGATTTTGTCATGAGATTTCGCACTTTGGTAGAGCTTTGGTAAAACTGAATCTAATGGCACTCGCCACAAGACAACTTATAGTTTTTGAAATATTTAATGGTAAAGTTGTTTTTTTGAAATTATCGCGCGATATTGTGCAATAAACATGCAGGAAATACCGCTTACAAAAAGAAACGCATTTCTTTCACCCTCATAAGTGATGTGGAAATCTGTTGATACGAGTGTCACCCTAATGCGCCACGTATACAGTAATTTCTCCCAGAAATGCTTGGAGGTCGGAATTGAAACCGACATATCTGAGAATACTAAGTCGTGATTCTTCGAGCCTCGCGGCTCATTTTCATAGAAACTTGGGGCAATCGGCAAAAAAAAGCAGCGACCAGCATGCCGGTGTATTAATTAATATGAATACATAGTAATGCTAGAACAAAAATGATGACTTAACTTTTTCGTTTTTAATTTTTTGCCACGATTCGAAGGCAATTCGGAGGCCACATAATACGATTCGAAGGCAATTCAGAAGCCATATGACGCGATTCGAAGACAATTCGGAGGCCATATGCCACGATTCGACGGTCAAGTATTTGCGCTCAAATTACGCACGAAAATGGACAATTTAGGAAGAGGAGATACGATTATTCGAGCTTTGCGGCTCGTTTTTATAATTACCGATTGTCAACAAATATAAAAACAAGACGCAAGGCTCGAATAATCGTATCTCCTCTTCCATCACACTCCTGACCAACTCTGTCAACCTTAGCATCGACGTAGCAATAAATTACATAGACGTAGGACTAGTACAGAGAAATTCACAGCAACCCGAAATTTGGAATTTCCGGGAGAAATTACTGTAGTTACTACGGTTCGTGCCTGAGGTGCTCCGAACATTTAGACGACCACGAAGAGCGAGACGCGCGACGAGAGTCAAGTGGCGTAGTCCTCGCAATCTGAATGTTGCGTGCTGATTAATTCCGAGCCCTTATGATAGTTCAAGATAAGTTATATATATTATATATAAAATATTATATCTGTATTATTGGGTTGGCAACTAAGTAATTGCCGATTTGTTCAATGAAATAAAAAATTTTTTTTTACTTGGAACGAAGTTGAATCTGTAATGTATTTTCCATTTTGTTCGATGACCTTTTGCCATCTCTCTGACAACTTGAAAATTCCACGCTCGTAGAAAGTCTGATCCTTTTCGACCAAAAACTGAGTTAAGTGAGATTTTACAGCGTCATCATCGTTAAAAGTTTTACCACGAAGGGAGTTGTCCAGGGATCGAAATAAGTGGTAATCCGATGGCGCGAGATCAGGGCTATATGGTGGGTGTAACATCAATTCCCAACGAATATCCATCAATTTTTGTCGAGTGGACAAAGACGTGTGCGGCCTAGCATTGTCCTGGTGGAAAATGACACCTTTACGATTGACCAATTCTGGTCGCTTTTCCTTGACGCTGCATTCAATTTGTCCAGTTGCTAACATTCACGGATAATAAAAAATAACATAATAATAATAATAATAATAATTTTATAATATAACATTTACGGATATCATAAAAATGGGAGTGAGAGACATCTATAACTGAAATCGGCAATTACTTAGTTGCCAACCCAATGTATATATATATATATATATATATATATATATATATATATATATATATAAAATAAGTATATTATATATTGTATGTTTAAACATCTATTTGAATAGAGAATTATAAAATACTTACCAAGGACGCGAAACAATTTAAACGAGTATCTACACAGCACGTAATTAGTTCACAGTTAATTCAAATAAAACCAATCGCGTTTGCTCGAGTACATGCTTGAACTGGATACATAGAAATCTGTTTTCGGGGGGTTATCAACAGAGAAGCGCGACACCTACGCTTGAATCACTTTCTCACTGGCTTACACACTTATTCAACTCTAGTTCGGAAAGATCGTAAGTAAATATATTGCAAGTCGTGTATTTTTACTTTCGAGCCGTTGTATTCGCGAAATCGTACACCGTGCGGCGTGCGGAAACGGTTCGCGCGACAGGAAGAAACCACGAAGAAAAGGCGGCCCACAATGGGCCGTTTATCAAAAGTCGTGATACGATGGCTGCCGCGCCTTTCCAGCGACGCGCGGCCAAGTCCATCAATAAAACCAAGTGATTTAGCGAGTCCCCGGTGGGTTCGGCCCGGGGAGAGCAAGATGGCGGAGCACGAATTTCCAAGATAAAGGGGTCAACAATGGCCGGTAACCAATGGTTGGTATTCGGCCAGTGTCGAAACGCCGGCTTCCAATCACTCGCCGATAACAATGCCCTCGGTCTGGTTTATAAATCCGCGCATTGTTGCCAACTTAAAAGCTCTCGCGCGACGGCACAGGGTGAAGGAGAGACCGACAGGGAACAGGCTAAGGACCGGGGCAGAGAGAATCTACTCAAGATCTCGGCCGTTGAAAGCACCGTTGGAAAGCCGGAGAGAGACAGAGAAAGTCGGGAGCAAGGCGATGCAACCGGCGGCGGGGGTGTAAGGGCGAGAAGGGGCTCGGGAGGTGTGCAGGGCGATGGGGGACGAGCGGGAGCGCGGGTGTTTAAAGAGTGGGAGCGAGAAAATGGTGGCAGAGCTTGAGAGCCGTGTAAAAGCATTGAGAGCACTTTAATGAATACGATTAGGGGCGTTAACTGTGAAGGATTGCCAAGCCGAAGAAAGCGCCCGCGCCACGGAGAGCTCTTTTCCGGCGCCTTCGACCGTGCCCAGGCCAGATATCCACGTCCTCGAGGAAATTTTCGGTCGAGTACCGCACGGCGATCGCTTCCCGTTCCTACGATTCAATTTTGATGCGACCCGGACCCTCGTTACCGCTAAAATCTCACGTATTTCCCGGTAATTCGGCGGCCGCTCTCACCGAGGGACAGACGCGTGAAAAAATTCACCGGTCTCGCGAAAACGAGAACGAGGAACCTGAACGCGAACCCGCGCCTACGCGACGCTCGTCCTCTCGTTATTTCCTTGGATTGCGGCGCGCCCGAGCGCACTGCCCCGTCGGATTTATCGGACTCAACGACGTTTTCGTTTTGTCTTTCCAACGAGAGCTGCTCTCTCCGGCTGGCCCGGCCGGGGGCCCCCGATGCAATTAAGCTCCGATGTTACTTAAATTAACCCGCGAATTTCAAGATCGCTCGGCATTCGCCGCACCGACTCGCTCGCTCGCTCGCTCGCTCGCTCGCTCACTCGCGCCCGGTTTGCCTGGAAAACGTTAAGTCCCAGGAACCACCGTATCGCCGGCAGATGCACTTATCTCCACGTTTTGAACGCGATGTCGCGCTATCGGCATGCGAACGACAAACCCACTTCCTATGCACATTCTTGTTCTTGCTTGTCTGCCCGTCCCACCGAGAATAATCTGCCTCATTAGCGAACCGATAGAAGCCGGTCGGCCCTGCTGCCTACGCCGAATCTACACGCATTTACACACGTCGCGACGATGGAAAGCTGGCCACGTGTGCCCGCCCGATAGGCGAACGCTTTGCTCGTAATGACCGAAACTTTTCGTCGTTCCAATTAGCGGCAACATTGTTACGCGGGACATCGGCTGTGTCTCGGCTGTAACGATTCTACCAGCCGCATATACGGGGTGTTCTACGCGCGCTAAATATTTTGAAGCCTGATTCTACGAGATTTTTGCAAGGTGATGGTCAGAAACGAGTTTTTTTGTAGCGGTTCTCTTTTCTGTTATTAACCATTCGCGGACGAGGAGTTTTGAGAATGTATACGAATGAATATTCTCCTCGGGAAATTTGATTGTGTATCAAAGAATTGAATAATGGAAGAAATGAACAATATGTCCTGGTCTCTTGTTTTGTACATGATTGAATTGTGTGTTTGCTACTTCTGGAATACGATATACAATCCTAATGTTGCCACTATGTCGACATTTGTTCTTAACTTTTCAGGCACGACGCGCCACTATAGTGGCTCTCGCGGATGTCATCTTTCAGAGCGACACGCCACTATAGTGGCTTTCGCAGATGTCATCCCTCTGGACGACGCGCCACTATAGTGACTTGCTCTAGTAGCTCACTCGCTTAACGTTTGAATCAAATCATCGTCTTCATATGCATTGTTTCACACTTCTTTTGTCTTCGCATCGATTTACAACAGTCTACAGGGTGTCCCAAAAATGTCTCGCAATCCGGAAATGGCGAGTTCCTCGGATCATTTGAAGCAACTTCACCCTTTACAAAAATTTTCTCTGAGGCACCGTTAACGAGTTATCAACGAAAAACAGTAACCAATAAGAATCGAGCGGCCCAGCCAACCAACGCACGAAGCCCAGTTCCGCTCATTGGCTCGATCGCCTCGCGCCAGCTGAGCTCGCCTCTCATTGGTCACTGTTTTTCGTTGATAACTCGTTAACGGTGCCTCGGAGAAAATTTTTGTAAAGGAAAAAGTTGCTTCAAGTGGCCTGAGCAACCCGCCACTTTCGGATTGCGAGACATTTTTGGGACACCCTGTATATACAATATCAGACTCTGTACAGTACACATCAGACTCTGCTGTCCAGAGAAATAGCCTCGCTCAGAATTCAGCCGTACCTAAAAGGTTAAAGGATAAAGATTGAAGAAAAGGTTAAAGATTGAAATTCTCCATGGTTCACCGATAGTAGCACGCATGAATCAGTCAGGTAAGAACATGGAATGCTAGCACAACTGTCAATTTAAATATCAATTTAAATGTCAATTTAAATATGTCCACAACTGTAGCACTTTTCGCTGCCTATCTTCAATGTTACGATGTCTCATTAAATTCGGTGTGCCTTCCTTGTAAAATATGTAAGAATCGCCATTTATAAGATGTTTGTGTTATATTATGAGAATACATAAAGATTACTTACAATCGGTCGGGATAATTGAATCGATCAAAGCAATCGTCGGGTAAGCGAAAGATCCAGGTTCGAATCCTGGTCTCGATCTATCCGGTCGATCGACTCTTCTTTCCTACAAATGTTACAATAATTGAACTATTGAAAGTTATGAACTTTCTGATTATTATAAGAGATACGTATTTAGTATGACTTCACGTGCCAATGTTCATAATCATGATCGTGAACTTTACATATCTACGAGCCTGGTACCGGACGTATTTAACCCTTTGCACTCGAAGCCATTCTAACCGTAAATTAAAAATAATTTTTCTCACTTATAGTATTCCCATTTTATACGACAAAGTGCATTTTAAGCATATGAAATTGAGTCTTGTGGCGACTCGTACAACACAGTTACACTTTCAACAATCTTTTAAATCTAAACTTCATTAATATAAAAAAGATCTTGGAAAATGATATAACAATTTCAGTGGTGCCTCGGGGTCATCACTCGAGTGCAAAGAGTTAATCGTTGATAGCTTGTAGACAAAGCCATTTTAAGAAAATCGTTACACTCGGCATCGCGTATCGCTGTTCCAAAGTGCGTGTAATGTATACAGTGATTAATGTAATACCAATTAGGGAGAAAAAGTTGCTGGCTGACCAACCCTCTCCCCGCCATGAGTCACCGTATTATTTTTGAAACGTATTATTCATCGCTAATGAATAATGCACGAAGCTGTTGCATAATATAAAAAGACTTCGGCGAGAAGACTGTCGCAAAAAGAGACTATCCAAGACGATCCATATTCTAAAACGGCAATTCTTCGTGTGTTCGAAGCATTCGGTGACATATGTATATGAAATGCGATTACTATTGGGTTAATAACTGATTATACTTTCTATGCTTTGCAATTCACATTTCGAAAGATATACATAGTTTCGTAAAATTATAAATAATTCCTACACTGATCATTTTTCCAGTGTTCACGGCTTAATATTCAACAAAATGATGATGACCTTGGACTGTCTGGAGTTAGTTACTTTACCGAGAAAGTTCAAGAGAGGAGTCACTTTATTGCAACATTATAGGAACTATATTAATATAGTTTGGTCATATCACTAAAGATAATAGAGAAATGTTAAATTTTGCTGAACCTGTACATCAAAAGTTGTAACTGCGGTGTGAAACGGAGAGACTCATTTAAAAGTAGATAAATAATTTTTACGAAGATATTTCGTCTAACATGAATAATTCATCCCATACGTCAGTATTTAACCCTTATGTTGGCAATTGGTTACCTGGATGGAAAAATACGGTATAAATAGAGGTATAAAAATATCGTACACGAGCTTTGAATGTCCATCCTTGGGACACTACTGCGACTTTACATTGTATATTTCCATTTCATTCTGTAGGGAAAGTTCAATTTTCAATGTCTTTCTTATCTTATGCACTAACCAAGAATAAAATATGAACGAAGTGTTTTTCTAGAATTATATTAACAAATTTTTTGCACTTTTTACTTCGGGTCTATCGTAACCCCATATCATCTGAGTGAAAATCATTCCAAATCAAGGGTTAACCATTAAAACTATAAAATTACTTTCTTGTTTACTTGCAAACGCAGAGATCACACAATAACCTAAATAAAGATCCACTTTGAAAATTCTATCATTTGGTAGCAGTAGATTGTAGGGTCTTCCGGGGTCAACGGCGTCAACCACTTAGTTCTTTACTAAGAAGTCATCGGCCTCGAGCGGACTATCATTCGTACCGAGCATTTTTCCGGAAAATCCAGTAATCGAAAAGGAGCAGCAAGCAGCGAAATTGCGAAAACGGGAGGATTTCAGCCGCGGTTTCGCAACGCGTGCCAGCGATCGCGCGATCTTCGATCCGCAGGTTACTCGCAGCAGTCGCAGCGGACCGTTTCACTCGCGGCCGTCGTGTCCGACTCCATTTCCGGTGTCGACCGATGCCCCCTCGCCGGAGTCAGTCCGGCCAGACACAGAGGCTAGCTCACACGCACGTTACACAGCTGCAGCGTAGCTACGCAAATGCGCGCACGTGTGAACGACGTGACGTTGGGTGCCTGCCACTCGACTCAACCGCTCTAGCTGACTCCACGCAATTATAGATCCCTAATTACGAAGCCGCACTGGCTGCTTGGTACACCTATCTCCCTCTCGTTTCCACCCTCGCGATCTGTCGCTTTCTGCTGCCCCAACCCAAGCCCCGTGCCTTCCTCATCGCGCTACTATTGCTACCCGTATCTCGATCCGTAACCCCCCGGCGCGGCGTCTCGATCGACTCTTGCTTCGACTCTTCCACCTCCAACCCCTCATAACCTGCCCCCCCCCCCTCCTCCTCGAAACGATTTTTATTTTTCTCTCGGCGGCTTCCTCCCGCCGCTCTCTCCCCGCCTCGTCCTCTATCTTCTTTCGGCGGTCGTCTATCTCGCTTCAGTTTGGTTAATTAACTCCCACCTCATTAACGGAGCCCAATCGAGCAGCGGTCTCTTCGGCGGAGCAAGCAATCTATCGCGCAGCTTATACCCGACGGGCCTCACGGTACCACGTGTTATTCATAATTGTTTTCGGCGGGCTGAACCGATGGCCAATCTTGCTCGCTCGTACGGTATTATGCGCGTATCATAAATGATACGTCAATGTGGGTCTGCCACCGCTCGTCGGCCATGTATGCGTGCACCCGAGAGGGGAACCGCGCCGTGTACACGCACTCTTATGGGGAATCTAATTAAAGTTTGATCTTATTACGGGGCTATATAATGATATCTGGTTTATAACGCGTTTAGTAATTTTATGCTGCGGCGGTGGGGTGGGACCACGGAGGGAGAGGGACAAGGAATACCGAGAACTAATTAAGCGCGTGCACTTAAACCGCATGCGCGTCAGCGGATACACTGGCTTATGCTTGTATTTCTCAGTGTACCGTTCCTTTCTTTTCTTCCTTTTTGTTCCGTGTACATACTCGTGCGTTCAGACGTCTCACCCACATCTTTCCGTGAACGTTGATATATCGCCGGTGCCGGCAGGCCTGCTCGTTTCGTTTCAATTCGTTTAGATACGCTTTCTAATTAAAGCTTCGAGGAGTCGCTTCGTTACAGGGACAATAAGCTTCGTTCTTTCTAGCCGGGTCCATCTTAACATTGTCCTGCTTCGTCGCGGGAAAGCATTGTGGATTTAAGTCGCGCCGCTTAACGATCGATTCCGTATCAAAATGTACTTAAAAGGAGATTCCGGTCTAGAACTTAAAGAAAAGAGTTGATTTTTCTTTCGTTTCTCACTTTCTACGGCGTATGCAGTTAGAAGGAAATTTCAAAATTCGAAGAATTAGCAAAATTATAGGCATTTAAGCGGCAGCATTCATTCTTTTCTCGAAAAATAATTGATCGATTCACATGAATTTTTCTTTTTTAATTGAACAATATACTCTTTACTGCAGGCAGTGAATCTATAATATCCCCAGTCTCTCCAAATTGACTCATTTTTAAGAAATATGGAATTGTAACAAATTAATAAAAACCGATGTCTGACTGTAAAATGCCAGAACGTAATCACAAAAAGGACTTTATTATAATTTCGGGTTCACCGCCTCAGGAATATATCATGCAGTTTACGAATATATATAACCTTTTTTGCGTTCGGATTTACAGTCGAGGCGCAAAACGTTCCACCGTTCAAAGACAATTTTTGGAATGAGTACCGCTCATCATTAACACGTTGGCAGAGAGTAGAAATTAATGAGCTGCAAAAATAGGCACAATTATGATTAGTCACATTTTTCCCGAATACTCGGAACATCACGTCTTAATAGTTATATTTTGTATACGCAAAAGAACGACAAAATAAAATGGAAATACTCGAGGAACCAATTATTTATTGCATTAAAGTGCACAATAATTTCGAAGAATAAACGTCATGCAGAATTGAATGCACCATAATGTGGCATAAAGATGAATGCTATGGCATTTGCGTCTGCGAATAAAATAAAATAAAACGCGAGTAAAATAAAAGACTTATATAATGTTTTGTACGCTCAAAAGATACATAATAAAATGTCGAAAACCGCGGATTATCATCTTGTTTACTCCTATTATAAAAATGAATGACCTTCTTCTCAGCCTTCGAAACTGGAACCTCCCCTTGATACGGTGTTAAGAGCGCGCTGAATGATCGAAATCCATGTTTCCCCGCGAAGAGAACGCCGGGGAACGGAGTAAAATGCTGGTTATGCGGGTGCCAATTATACAAGCGTTCGCGTCGCTCTTTAAATCAGTTTCCCGTTTCACTGCAACGCCACAGGAAGCGAGGTCTACCGATCAATCGAGTCTGTAAAGAAACAATCACCACTCTGATCCAATTGCCTCGAACGCTGACGACCCCGCGGACCTATTATCGGAAACGGAACCGAATTGAAACTGGGCTAGGAAGTGTATTAAATTTAAAAACGCCGGTGCTGGTCTTTCCTTCGAACAAGAACGTAATAAATAGTGAGTATGCGGGTACTAATTACGCGGACACTGATTCCCCAACACCCGCTATTAACCTTTTAGGGACGGCTGAATTCTGCGCGAGGCTATTTCTCTGGACGGCGGAGTCTGATGTGTACTGTACAGAGTCTGATACTGTATATACAGGATGTCCCAAAAATGTCTCGCAATCCGAAAGTGGCGGGTTCCTCAGGCCACTTGAAACAACTTTTTCCTTTACAAAAATTTTCTCCGAGCCACCATTAACGAGTTATCAACGAAAAACAGTGACCAATGAGAGGCGAACTCAGCTGGCGCGAGGCGATCGAGCCAATGAGCGGAACTGGGCTTCGTGCGCTGGTTGGCTGGGCCGCCTCGCGTCAGCCGTACTCGATTCTTATTGGTCACTGTTTTTCGTTGATAACTCGTTAAGGGTGCCTCGGAGAAAATTTTTGTAAAGAAAGAAGTTGCTTCAAATGATCCGAGAAACACGCCATTTCCGGATTGCGAGACATTTTTGGGACAAACTGTAGACTGTTGTAAATCGATACGAAGACAAAAGAAGTGTGAAACAATGCATGTGAAGCCGATTATTTGATTCAAACGATGAGCGAGTGAGCTACTAGAGCAAGCCACTATAGTGGCGCGTCATCCAAAGAGATGACATCCGCGAAAACCACTATAGTGGCGTGTCGTTCTGAAAGATGACATCCGCGGAAGCCACTATAGTGGCGCGTCGTGCCTAAAAGGTTAAGCTTCGCACCGATCCGTTCACAGTATAATTTCCTTGTGCAACGTAGATTACGTTTTAGCTGAATAATAACCGAAGGATATTCGACATGCTCTTGTGTCAACGGTGTTGATTTATTATTACTCCTTGAAATATCAACAACTCTTTCGATACGTCGAATTAGCAGAACGAGCACGGCCTCCAACGTTTATCTGCGGAATTAATGATAAATCCACCGGGCTCGTCGCGATCTAATATTAACGACGACCAGCACTATCGAGGGCCGATAAAATCGTGTCCATGGGAAATAAGACGGCCGATTTGAATTTGTGTTACGGAAAACGAGCGGGAATTAAATCGGCCGGGGGGGGGGGGGAGGTACGACCGGCGAGACCAGCTCCGTTTCTACCGGTTTAACGTGTTCCCGGTCGACATTTAAATCGCTTTAAATATTTATTTCGCACTACTGCTAGCCTGTTTTTTTCTCCTTCGATTTTTTTGCGTCATTAAAGGGGGAACCTCGTTTGCGAGGCGCAGCCCGGTTGATAGTCCTGTGACGACAGCGCGGGAAGTCCATCGACGCTCTTACGGTTATTACAGGAATATCCGCAAGCCTTCAAGATCGTGGCCGCGGCGATCTCTCACGCGTGCATCTCCATGGACGCCGGGAACGGGCTGCTGGATGAAGGAGCCATCGTCGAAAATGGGTGAAAAATAAGCGAGGAGTTTTAGCAAAATTACTTAAACCCAATTAAGCTGAGTTTACCTTAGAGCTAGCCGCAGCTCGCAGCTCCGACCGTATCAAGCGGAGATAGAAGGAAGAGACGACGAAGAGTAACGGAGAAGGAGAGAACGAGAAATAGAAAGGGAGGGAGAGAGAGAGTGTGTGTGTGTGTGTGAGAGAGAGAGAGAGACGGTAAATGAAGCGAGAGAGGAGAATAAAGGACGACAAAGGGAGCCGGGCCAGGAGCGAAGGAGAAGGGCGATGGGAATTCAGTTTCCCCCTGCTAAGAGGGTTTGCTTGTATCCCCCGAGATGCGCATACGTCATCCGATTAAAATTAGTAATTAGCTAATTAACTTAAGCACGTAGCACTCCGGACTAAGTAAGTTGACCGCCTGATTATGATGCATCACTTTCGAGTTCGAATCTGCGCGCGCGAGCGCTAGCATCTCTCCTCTCGCGCGCTCTCTCATTCGCTCTTTGTTTCTCTGTTCCCCCTCCTCCGTGAAAAAGGAAATATTCGAGGTGGAAGAAGGAAAATGAAAAAAATGCGCGGGAGTAAAAGAGGAACCCGGCTGCATAAGAGCGTCCCGAGGATTGTTCCCCGCGATTTATTTCTTGAGTTAGCTCGCGCTTATCGCGGCTTCTCGACGGCGTTTCTTAAAAGCAAAGTTAGCTACCGTCCGTCGAACGAGCTAGTACGTCCACCGGGAAATTTATTTGTGTAATTGTTGCAAAATGCGCCCGGTTGATACAGCCTTGTTACTCACCCGGAAAAGGCGGTCCGGCCGAACGATGACGCTCGAATAACTCGGAGCCACGAACTATGATAGAATTCTCCCTAATTGACACACAAATTGTACACAAAAATGAACAATTTTGGAAGAGGAGATACGACTATTTGAGCCTTGCGGCCCATTTTTATAATTCTTGACAATCGATGACTATAAAAACGAGCAGCGAGGTTCGAATAATCGTATCACCTCTTCCCAAATTGTCCATTTTTGTGTACAATCTGAGCGTCAATTAGGGAGAATTTATTGTACTTCGAAACCCGGACACGAGCAGCGACAGTACTATAGATGATTTTTTAACAACTTTTTTAAAAATATTTGTGATAATTGTGAATGCGTTTTCGGTGTATTCTTTATTCGGATTCTTCTTGGAAAGACTAGTGTATTAGAAGCATTCACATTTAATTGTCCAAGTATGAAATATTTGTATTGTTTTATCCACCTGCTAGATAATGCTAAAAGCTTTCTACTTTTTCATTTTGTAATAGTTTTTGTTATTTTTCATTTAAGATTGATCTTTACTAGATCGTTCGGTTTTATTTCAAGTATTATTTGAGCCGCTCGTTTGCTAAGTTGGTTAACTCCGCGAAACAAAAATTAGAGTAAGGAGATAAAATAATAATTATCGTTTCTTTAAAATTCTCTTTGAGATACAAAATCAAGTAAATATTTGAAAATATATTATTGCATGCGTAAATCTGATAACATTTAATATACATGAGACGGTATAATTCTTGGAGTAATCGTTATTATTGCCAAATGTAAATTTTAAAACGTTTATTATTCCGTGGTGTTAAGCCGAACTTTAAAGACATTTATTATAATCACAAGAAATTAATATAAATCAAGTGCTCTAACAGTGAAATTGTAAAAGATTCAGAAAGAGGAGTTAACCAATTTTGCCTGTGAACGATTAATTTATTACTACAGTACGGATTCTAGTATTTATGGCCAAAATGAGTAGATGAAATGAAAATCAGTAAAAATATATCAGAAAACTTTGAGAATAGGTTATATTATTTTTCAAGTATCATATTAATTAAAGATAGAAATTTAGCTCTTGCTTCTGTGTATGTGGCACTTAAAGCAGAAAATGTTTATTTTGCGTGAACATTTGTAGACTGTTCATTAGTATTTTTCCAGGTGTGCAAGTTATTTATTTTTTAAGTAAATCTATTCTTTTTCTTAATCGCCTAATTTCTGGTGGGTCGTCGACCCAATTGCTACCTAGTATATTTGGACTTGTTGTCCGCTTTGATTAAAATGTCACACGTTCTTGAACGATTTCGCACACTTATTTTTCCTGCCGTTGTTATTCCGCGATGTAACCGAAGCGTCACTTATCAAAATAATTTTATTTACACATCTTTACGTATTTGCAACGTGTCATATCGGCGAACAAGCTGTAGGGTAGATGTGCCAGTTAATGTGCCATTAAACACCTCGCGCGTTTGATTATACAATAAAGCAGTTTCTTTGTACTTTAAGGTTTTTCTAGTTATTGAAAATTTTTCGAATAAAGATATTCAAATAAATTTGAAATATTAATCGAAACAAAACGTAAGTTTCTGAGTTATTTACTGTGTCCTGATCATGTAGACATAATGAGTTACCGAGTTTCATTGCAAACTCTTTGAAAAGTAAGTCACTGTAATTATACTGAATATGTTTAATTTTTATTTTGTTGAGACACACGCGCGCGCGCGCGCTATATTATACTGTATATTAAAACAAACTGCATAGAAAACAATTGCAAAAGCTTTTCCAATGAGTGGACACAGTAAGCCAATTAATTTCAGTTACTTAGTCCATATATGAAATAAAACAGTATATAAAATAATTTACTCAAAATATGCCTTTCTTCGTAATCTATAGCCATTTTGTTAATACTCAAACAATTGTTTGTATCGTGAAATGCGTTACGTTTTCTTATTTTGACGTTCATTTATCCATTTTTTGGCAAGCATTATTTTTTAGGAGTGGAAATAAATTACGTTTTCGGTCACAATGCCGAAATTGAAAGTTGCATTCTGTTGAAACAAAATTAACGCTTTCGATCTCTTGAAGCTAAAATTTGTTAGATTTAAAAATAATCCGATGGTACAGTAATCGGTGGGACCCACGGTAACTGACACCTCTACGTCTAGCTCGAACTCGCATCGTATAGATTTCCAACAAACGTTATCCGTAAAAGAGTAGAAAGAAAATGTGGCTGGGTCGGAGCAAACCGCTCGGCTAATCGTAATTTCTGAGAGCCACGGCCCCGGAAAGTCAAGCTTTGGATCTCAGACAGTTATCTACAGGTGAATCAACGTCGCGTATCGGATTTCGCGTGTCTTGGCCTCGCAAATTCCACTTTCGCCATACGTTCTATCCAGCCCCGGTGACGTGAGAGGAAAATTGATATATGCACGGGGTGATATCTAGTGGAAAAGTGTACGGCATCATGGTATCCGAAGCAACGCGAACGAAGGGACGCGCGTCGTCGAGAGTGATTCAGAAGTGCTTTCCCGTGTTCCTTAACTAACCGTTCGTCGGTCCTGCGGACGCGTCGCATCGCGTCGCGACGGCCATACTCGCCCCGTAGGATCGCGACAAGGACCGGGCTAAAGGTCCTTACCCTGTCGCTCTGTCCCTCTTTCAACCCCTCTACCGATACTCGCCGACTGCATCTTCGCCGCGCCTGTTTTCAGCTCTCTTCCCATCTCGTCTCTTCGTTCTCGTTTCGCGACGTTCCGTCCCATTCGCGAATAATCATTCAGACACGCTCGTTCCTCGAATTTGCATCATGGTTACGACCCGGAGAGCATGGCTTTCCTTCGATACACCGAATAATTTACCGTGAGATTGCCAACGAATGAGAAACAAGTTTGTTTCTCGCTGAAACGAAACGGTACTCGTGGAGGCATCGCTTCGGATCGCTCTTGTTTTGGAAAACGGAATTTCCGTAGGCCAGCTGTGATCGGCTGTCTCGCTAATTTATTATCTCTAACGCTCGAGACTAATGTTGCCAGGATCCTCCGCAGACCGATTCGCGGCTTCGTTTTC
Organism: Megalopta genalis; assembly: GCF_051020955.1. Lineage (NCBI taxonomy): Eukaryota > Metazoa > Arthropoda > Insecta > Hymenoptera > Halictidae > Megalopta > Megalopta genalis. The sequence goes on along the minus strand of NC_135015.1, from coordinate 1,682,807 downwards.
TAAGTGACGGTAACACGGCCAGGATTGCGGCCGTTAGGAAACCTTCGAAGCAATGTATCATCGTTAAAGGTTTCTAAAAGATGCGTCCACGTTCTCCGCCATTCCCCTTTAACCTCCAGTTTTCTATCACCGCGAGATCGATAAGCAGCCCACGTTCTAAACAAGAGAAATCCTTGAGATCGTGGACACGCGCGCGCGATCGAAAGCAGGAAATGAACATTTAGCCGAACCCTTTGCAGTCTTTTTCGTTGCAACCGAATGTCGGAACGAACTTTCAGCGTCGCCCGCTCTTTTTTCGCATTTCACCTGGCTACGTCTCTACTTAGAAACGTCGTCGTCGAGATTGGAAGCTTTCAATTGACACGGTAACCCTCGCGTAACAGGACCCGTATGTGTAATTTGCCGCAGGACCAGTCGTATACACGCGCTCGCCGGTCTCTCGATTAGACTTTCTTTGAGCCCTCATACAACCGCCCATGCGCTCTGTGCCGCTGTCTTCAAACCCGAATCCCCGTCGACCAATGCGGGCTCCAACGAAGCCACGATTCGTTTAACAAACTATTAACATTAAATCCAGCGGGGCCATTAAACGCGCCCACATTGCGGGACAATCGAAAAAATTCCACCTCTGAACGGATCCGATAGTCCCGTGGTCCTTTGATCAGCGCCCCCAGCGACCGTGCAGCTAGTTGCGTCTGCGGGCGAGAGATCATTAGGAACTGATAGACGTAATTTCTTGCCGAGGAAATCACCCGACGAGCTTGGACGGAAACTGCTCGGCTCGAGGCCCCTGCGATTTCACTACGTTCTTTAAACGCGTTTTCCAAGTTTCGGATTTTCATCGTGCCAGCTGCGCCGAGCGATGCAAACAGAATTTATCCTGACTTTGTAACCACCGATGCGACATGTTCTTCCATCGATGTTTCTACACGGTTGGACTGGAAAGTCCTGCGGTTTCGTCAAATGATAAGGAGCAATCGTTCCATGAGACCAGTGCATTTGTTCAATCGATTCCCGAGACGATCGCCGTGGATCGTTAGACACTATAACGTCCACAAATTCCTCGTCAAAGTCGGATTTATCATTTGCTGTTAAAAGTTCTCCGTTAAGCCAAGGAAACCGTTTTCGCGCAGTTCTGTGTCAGGCGAAGAACCTTCTCCGTGTACAGCGCATTCCATGCGCCTCAGCTTTAAAACCACGTGGAGCGGAATAATGTTAACTGCTTGTTGTTATTGACTTTGGATGTCTATGTTTCTGAAAAATCGATCGCTGTATACTTGGAAAAGGCGTGCAGCAGACGCTGACAGGCAATTGCGAAGTGCTGCACAGAATATGGAATGAAAAGCCGGACGACCTCGCTGATGAGCCCAGTGCAAGGACTGCGCCGTACTCCTCGGTAGCCATAGCAATTCGATCTTTCCCTCTACTTTGCGACACGGATAAAAATCCTAGATTACAGAGAGAGCTGGCAACCCAGGAACCAACGTTCACGGAGCAGCACGCACAGGGTAGCATCTATCGTCCATTCGTAGACGTCGGCCAAGAACACAGTCGCTTGTTCCCTAGATCATGATACAATTACGAACTTCAAACTCCGTTCGATTGGTTGGTTGGCATTATAGCTGGCTGTAATTAGTGTACGAAACTAAGGATGGGAGGGAGCATACGTGTAATGCTCACGTTAATTACCTGACATGTTTAGCATGCATTACACCCACGTATACGAGGTAGCAACACCGACACCCATTCGGCCTGTCTACCTGCCCCGCTGTCACGCTCTCTACCTACAGTCTGCCGTGCGCTCGGAGGGAAGGCTCCCGCGCGGGCGCGCGCGCGCGTTCGCTCGCGTCGCGGCGTCAGGTAATGAGCGAAACGAGGGAATTTTCGGTAACTTGGTAGCGCACGAACTTGAAATTGGGAGGAGCCCGCCGGCTGTTATTAAGGCGGCCACATATCGTTCGCTATTGGTATACATATAGACGGCGGGGCCCCCTTATTGCCGAACCAACCTGACGCTTAGCCCGCACTCTTCCAGTTAAGGAACTATCACGGCGAAACGACGTCCCGAGTAATTATGCGACCGATTCCGATAAATTATTATCCCTGCTGGTAACTACGGGCTTCGACGGCTATCGCGAGCTATAAACTACCATCGTTACAAACTTCCGGGCGCTCGGATTCGTCCGATCGATCGAAAAGCTTTAACGAGAAGGTGGGCACGTTTAAAATTAAACTCGGCGAAGTTCTTTGAAACCGGGCCGGGGGTTGGGAGGGAAAAAAGAACGGTTTCCCGACGAAACGTTAAACAACGACGAACGGATAATTTCTGTACGCGCGAATACGCGCGGGCCAGATGGTGTTAAAAATTTCAAGGGATATTTGTTCGAACGCAACGAGGAGGTCGATTAATATCATACCGAAGGTAAATGGACGATGAAGAACAATGGATGCGGACGGCCGGGCGCGATCGGGGCTATCCGAAATAATGCATAGAACGTAGAGTGCATGTAACGGAATAACAATTTCCTACTGCATTAATTAGAGGCCGACGAGGCGTGAAATCGAGGTTTACGAAGCGTCAACTAGTTTTACACATCGCGACGGAATAATAACGTCGCGACACGACTAGAATCCCGAATACATTACCTGCGCCGCGGGCGCTGCCAGCGAATCGCTGAAAACCAAGGGATCGGGGGCTTGTAATGATTAACGACAAACGTTAACGTCGAAATTTCGATCGTGTCGCTGCCGCTGCAACTGCTGCGCAAATAACGTTGCCGGTGGATCGGAAAGGACGAGTGACAACGAAAGCTAAATATCTACGAGGGACTATCGGCTTTAGACGTTTCTGCGGCCGAAGTTCGAATCGCGCACGGTCCCCCACATTAAATACGAATACAGTGGGACCTCGCGTCTACCGATATAATTTCGAATCGACTTTCCGTTAAAAAAAGAATCAATTATACGTCCCCAGGGTCGTTCGGATGCGGAGTCGCGTTCCGGGTTTGTAACGCCAACGGCGGCGGTTACTTCGCGAGCGGTGCAATTTTAATTCGTTAGAAAGCAGGACGTCCGCTCGTGAAATTGCGGTGTGTAATTGCGATCAACCGTGTAATGACCGACAACGGTCAATTAACACTTTCAAGAACGGCGTGTGCCGCGGGTATACAAGAACGCGGGTCACACACGCGACAGCCGGGGTCATCGCGTGTGGATGTGTCCGCGGGTACGTGTTACACGCGACGTAGACAACTGGAATTGGCGTTTTTGTTTCCCGATATCAATTTCGGAGCGACGATGAAAGGCTTTTAATTGGGACTGGCGATGCTGCTGATGGCGACTGAATTGTCCGGCGACAGTAATGGAACGCGATAAATGCGAGTAAATCTCGCCACACGAAAATTCTGTGAACCGAGGCGACGCGTTGCTGTCGAAGAACTCGTTATCGCTTTTTTTTTCCTTTTTTCCTAAATAGAATGCCACCAGAAATAAAGTCGTTCTATGGGCAGATGTGAAACCGTATTAGGTGCTTGCAGAAGTTCGTGGAATTTGGGAATGTAGCTGTGTACTTAATTGATGATCGAACGATCGACGCGTATTCATTTTAATCGACATAAATGACGTTATTTTTTCGCAGTCTTCTATATTACCTCTTTTGGGGAATGAAATTATCAATCCATTTCGCGATGGAAGGAAGTCATGTGTTGCATCGATCTGAATAAATGAAATGTACAAAGGAAATAATGTGAAGTTGTTGTAATGTTTTCTGTTTAGCTGCAGCGACTTCAGCAGGATAGCTGTATGTAGATTTTTGTAGATAATAAGGAGATTGTTATTTAAAATGATGTAGATAAATCTTAAAATCTTGAAGAAGTAAAAAATGAGCTTGTAATATTGCGCAAGGAAATCAAACTGATAATAACTTATACTTGTTTGTAATTTGACGCATACTTGCAAGCGGCTAGCTAGTTCGTGAATTCTAAAAAAAGGCGCCTTTAAATATAACCACGCGGTATACAGAGTAAATATAGGTAATAGATTTAAATATAGTATCAAATATAAGCAAACCTGCTTTAACATAATGTACGATTAAATACGTTTCCTCTGGACTGATAAGAAGTAATTCACTATTAAAGTTATTTTTAACTCTTTATCTCACTCATAAAATTCGCAGTTTCTTATCGCAGCGTATATGTATATAAAATATGCAACATGCTCGTGCATTTAGAATTAAAATTGTTAGTTATTGAACAATGACTCTTAATTATTGTACACAATAATGATATGTAACAAAAGTTCTATCCGAACATCAAAAGACTACAATCAGTTCCAGAAAGTGAAATAATCTGTTCATTAGTATTTTCTATTTCCTCAATATTAAGTTTTTATAACGAAAGTAATGTGTCTTTTATTTACTTTATAAACCGTTTCAAAAGTTCCATATTAGTTATCATTTTTTAAACTATTGATTTCCATTTATTTTAATCATTTTGCAATCATTACTAAACATTTGAATTCTTTTACGCTCAACTGTACAAATTGGACTGGTGTAGGCTTTAAAAAAAAAAATGAACGAAAAACTAGTGAAAAAACTGTGGACTAATGTCCACATTATCAACATTTACACTATTATGGGGGAAACAATATCTCGCGCGAGTTTATTTGTTTCTTCGGTCAATACTTAAGCAGCGTGCTGCGAATACGAGCGATGTCTGGCTGATCATAAAATCTGCAACACTTTCTGAATTGTGGTTTAGTCGGTAGGGGTCGACTGCTTGTCAATCGAGAAAATTGCGGATATGGAGCTTCCCCACCGCGGTGGCAAACTGTCATTTCCTTCTACCCGAATAAAACGATTCGCGGCAAGATGGAACACGAAAACCAATATCCGAAAGTTGGCCATAATTTGTTTATCCCGCAATAAGAAAAATAATGTACGCACCAAGGAAACGGCGGAGCTGCATCAGTATTGACTAGACCGGAAATGGGATTATTACCGGTTACGATGAATAAGGGTTGTTCGCTAACGAACGAAATTCGTTTAAAAATATTCCTTCGCTACAAGCATTTTTAACACAAACACGAACAACATGATATTTACCTGCTATATAAATTAATATCAATATTTATTTCTCGAAAGATTTAAATTTAACAAATATAGATAAAGAAGATGCTAGTCGTTTAAAATTCAACAACATATTCAATAGAGGAAATGATGGTAACGTAGCCCCTTAGGTTTTATTTCTTTAAGTTTGGTTCCTAACTTAAAGTGCTTTATAGAAATTTTTGCTTCAAATGTAGACAAACTGATAAAATTATCTAGAATGAAAAAGTAGAAGAAATTAAAGAAAAAAATTAAACATAAAACCATAAAACTTATAGTATATATTTTTCAATATTTCATAGTATTTCATATTTTATAATAATCAAAGATTTGAATGATAAAGTCATTTCACTTAGAAATATCGATTCTATGTATTTTAACTTCAACACTTCGACTTAATTTGCAAGAAATATTTCTTTTTCAGCAAAGAGCAAAAGTTTTGTTTCTTAGATTACGTTAATTGTTAGCAGAAACAAAAATTGTTTCCTATTAGCAGAAACAATGCATCATTTGATTCCCTATCTATAGCAACAAATGATAAGATTAACTGCTAGATAATTTTGTCGTAATAATGACAATCTCAATCATCGAGGGGGCCATGTTACCATTCCTTCCTCCACTATTGTTCCCAAAAGCTTGATACCTTCGTATTCTCCCCGAAGCCACGCTTAAAAGACAATAAAGAAAATAGATAAATAAATACTAACGATTACGAAAAGAAAGGCTGGAAAAAGTACTACGTAAATACCTTTGTTAACTCGTCGAAGTAAGTTTTCCACCTCATCACAATGGCTGCCCGCAACAGCTTCCTGATCGACGACACTTGAAACGGTTATATCTCGCTACACAGACTGTATTATTTCCGATTTAAGAGTCGATAACTCAATTTCAATTTGAATTCTCGTCGTATAAAAATATCCCCGGACGATGTTCGCCCATCTGGCGACTACGCGCCGTACCACAGAAACGAGATTCGGACGGTAATGTTCGCCATTGTACCTTTACCTACGAATCGTGCAAATTTACTTCCGATTCTTATCTCCGAAGCGCACGATCCATATTTGAAACGTGACCGAAAGAAACTATAAAGAAGCGCCATAAAAATACCAACGTTCGAAATTACATAATGTACTTACAATACTTCTAACCATTCGAATATCATTCTTGCTAAGAACTTTGGGCGTATTATATTGTTTAAACAATTTAACGGATTAATCATTAATTCATTTAATTTTTGGCGACTAAGATTTGTTATATTTAATAAAAATACCAAATAGTGAAAAATTTTACTTAAAAATTCGGAAAAGTAATTTAATCCTTTGTGCACTCGAATGGTGACTCTGAGGCACCACTAAACAAAATTGTTACATCACGTTCCAAGATAATTTTTATATTATCAAAGTTTAGATATAAAAAATCTTTAAGAGTGTAACTATTGTACGAGTCACACAAGACTAAATTTCATATGCATAAAATGCACTTTGCCATGTAAAATGGAAATACTATAAGTTAGAAAAATTAATTTAGATTTACAGTTAAAATGGCTTCGAGTGCAAAGGGTTAAAGTAATGGATTGCAATGAATTCTTGAAAAGTGCAATTAGAAGATTAACATTGATCTCAAAGAAGAGATTTTAAGGTATGTAAAAAAATATTATTAATAAAGAAAGATTTGAATGGATCTAGTTTTGACTGTTATGAAATCGTCAGAAGTGTTTGTCGTTCATGGATTAAAGCACGACGATAAAGTTGACAATAAGCGTGAAAAAAACGTCGAGGTAGGAACATGCGATCGAAAGGGAGGTTGCGAAAATTCAGGGTGATTCGTGTTTCACAGCGATTTCGATGATGAACGATCGAGCGGCCGAGATAAATTGGTTAAAATTAAACTCTGGTAGAAACTAACAAAGGAGAAGGGCGGATAGAGAAAGGGTGATGAGAATGGTGGTGGGTATGGGGATGGGGGCGTAGAACGGGCAATGGGCAAACAGTGCGCAATTAACGTGCGACCATTAAATATGTACGCGGGTTACTGCGCCACGATACGTGTGTGCATGCCAGGCACAAATGCATTGGCTATCGAACACTCGCGCGCCACTACCGATCTCTTCTTGCAGCCTGTTGGCACAGCCGCTTGATTAGCTCCGCTATATTTACATATCATTAGCCGAGTGTTTGTCCGAGTCGAGAATTCCCCTCTATCCATCACCGCGTTGTTCGTCAATACGGAAAATAAAAATGATTACCCCGGTCGCACAAATATCGCATCGTGTCGAAAAATCCCACTCTCGGCACTCATAACGTTTATAATCGAATTAGTTTTGCAAACTCGAGGAAGGATTCGTTTAAAATGAAACTATTCGCGAGCTTTTCCGTATCGCCGCTCGTGTTAATCAACAAACTGCTTGCAAGTCTACAGTCCGTTGCATTTCTCAATTTGACTTTATTCATAAAAATACGAATTTCGATCTTAATCTCGTTGCCTACATTGCATAACAATTTTCACATTTCCTCTCTTCCCTTTCTTTTTTTTTTTTTGTTGTGTATCATTTTTTGTTGTTTTTATACATTAGTTAAATGTATTTTGGACAAGCTAGCGGTAATTGTGAAACAAGAAAAAACGAAAACGCAATAAATATAGGATATTGAACGAGTTATCTCAACGATAAATTCGTGATCGGTTATCTCTCGCTGCATAAATCGTAGTGTTCGGCACAATGTAATCGGTGAAAGACATCCGCGTACGCCTCGAATTAAAATGTAGTGAGAATACTGCTACATTATAGTTTACCGAAGGAAATGCTTCCGAAACTCGTAAACGACGCGCTAAACATAATAATGACAACGTTCTTCCTTTCATTCGAAGCATTTACCTCGACGTAAAACGTTAAAAATGAAGGAACAGCTCTATTACGCTTCTCTCGTAAGAAACTCTGTCTGAATCATAACGTTTCATCTAGTTATTAACGTACACGCAACCTTAACGCCTAGTTTTCGATTACGGTAACGAGTTTTGATTATCCTTTTCCTTTTCTCCGTTATGCCTCTTAATTTCAATATGGCGACGTCCAAATCAGTCTATTGAGTCGTACACACATCACGTGCTTATCCATAGAAATTATTGTAAAATGTACCACTTTTAAATTACTATTAAGGCAGTATGGTAATATGACTCAGCTTACGTACGCAGACTTCGTTTTAAAAGTCTTCCTACGTTTTCACAGATCATAATCTGTCGGATATGTGCGTGTTTTCTACACCGTTGGTATCTCGCGAATATCAACGAAACAAGGATTTTAATAATCATAAAATTCACCGGAAATAATAACATAGACAACATTTTTTCACAAAATCACAAAGCACAAGTGGTTCGTTACGTTGGTCTGCGAGCATTATCGATAAATGAACGCGCGAACTATACACAATTAAATTAGGATCATCATTAATTTCCCGTGAAATCATGCTTGATTCAAATGGAAGTAACTCGAACTTGGTCCTCACGGTTCGTAAACTATCACGAAAAAGCCTAATGAACGATCAATAAATAAACGAACATATAACGTGTCTAGTGGAGTAGAAATCATGAATTATATCTTTGTATAGTGTGAAACGCAAAATGGTACGTAATCATCATCGTTATCGATGTAGTAGTAATTACGGTTGATATAACAATTGGATTGCATTGTTTCTGAAGGCAGTACGGAAAGTAGGAACTGCCTAACAAGCTCAATTAGCCATTACGAGTAACCTAATTCTCTTTTCTTCTGTAGGTATCCCTAGATAAGTAACAGACTGAAATGCAGTACTAAACACATACGGATTGAAATTTCTCTCCAAAGTATTTGTTCAACAAAATCCTATCGAACGTAACGCGCGCGCCACGCGAGAAACCACACCGTTTCCGTACAAAATAATCAACCATTGTCATTTAATGAAAGAAAAAAATATCTAGCGATGAGCATAATCAGCACGTTAATACCGCATTCTAATCTAACTAAGTCTAGCAAGTGGCAGCATTGCTACATTCATTTTCCAGCATAGCCGACTCGAACTGTTCGAGCACCTTCATGCTCTCCGGGGATACAGCATTAATGCCCAAACGTTCCTTGTACTCTTTTCCGGACAATCGTCGCCGTGAATACTTAATAGTATCGTTCATCGCTTGTTCCGGAGTGTCGCTGTCGCTGGTGCTACTGCCGCCGCCGCTGCTGCTGGTTGAACGTCTGCCACTGGATAAGTCTTGTCTCTCGGTGTCAGCCTTATCATCAGGAACTGAGACCTCGTTGCGAAGCTCCAAGAAATTGCTTTGTGCGTTACATAGGGATGCCGAATCATGCCGATCCCTTCGATTGTCCGATACAATTTCTGTGAGAGATCCGATACGCCTCGGATAAGTTACGTCAGTTTGAAACGTCCTGGTCAGCGTGGTGTCCTCCTCATCCTCATCGGGCTCGCAATTGATCCTCACGAACGGAGTAGGACGTTTACGTTCATACGTAATAATATCAGCCGTTCTCGTTATCGAACCAGGCATAGAATCAAAAGAATCCATCCCTTTGCTACCATTATTGGGTTTCTTAGTCTTCTTCATCCCAATTCTGTTTACCAGCCAACTGGCAGGTTTCACCTCACGGTTGGTGTAATCGTTGTCAATGGTATCGGTGGACAAGGGCGTCTTGCTAACGTACTCGTTGCTATTCGTATCCTCGTCCGCGACTTCGCTGATATCCAGCTCGTTTCTTTCGGAAACAGCGTCGCTTTTATATACTAGCTTTGCTCGAGATGGCGCTGGTATATGCGCTTCTTCCAATTTCACGTGCTCGAAGAATTTTGTGAGGGCACCGCGCTGCAATTGGACCGGAGATTCGTTTCGTTCGACTGACTCCAGCTGGTAGTCTTGATGGTACAGCTGCTGCCGACAGACGACGGTATCTTTGTCAGGCGAGCCGACGTCTCGTTGCTCTCGAGAATTATCGGTGACGATATAGGACTTGTTATGGCCTGCGAACAGTGAGTGGAGAAGACCACCGGTTCTAGGCCGGTACTTCGGACGACTACTGAACACGCTGCTTGCTTCCTCTGATTCGGTTGACTTAGTGATTTGCAGTTGCTTATCAGATTCTGTATTATCGTAGGTGGGCAGTAGGATTTCCGTGGCTCGGGCGGATCGCAGTGTGTTGACACCGAATTTGTTCCTTGCTTGTCTGGCCCGGGACTTCCGGCCGTTGAGTGTCGATCGTTCCAACTGATACTCGGCCGTGATGGAGAGATTCTCGGTATCGATGATACGGTTGAGGGCGGGTACTGCGCGGTTTGTTTGCTTCTTACGGTTACGATTGACGGCGTCGGGCAGTTGCTTATCGACGAACACAGATGACTGGGCGACAGAGATCTCGGTCTGAACGCGGGGGTTGTAGGCTGGTGCGATTGGCAGCTTGTAGTTGAGCATTGCGCTGTGACTTTGGTCTTCGGAAGACTGGCTTGCCCGTCGAGATGGTTCTGTGATCTTTTTAACGATGAGGTATGACTGATGTTTCTCTGACTGCACGCTACTGACTGGTAACTGATAGGCGTAGGACACTTGAGGTTCTGACCGGTCGATGTAGGCGATGCTTGATCGAGGCAACTGATTGAGGACGATGGAGGAGTAGGGCACGTTTTCTCGTTGTTCGGTACTGATTGTTGTGGAAGACCCGATATCCGACTGGTTGACGGTTGATGAAGCGACGTTGTTTGAAGAGATTGGGATGAGGAAAGTCGAGGAAGGCAATTGACTGATGCCGATGGCTGTGGAGAATCCTCGCTTTTTTTTAGCTGCATCAGCTTTATGAAGTCCAGAATTCGTTTTATAGATCTCTGTGTCTTCTCTTGCTTTCCTAATAATTCCTGGCGCGTGCGATGTTGTAGCTGTTGAAAGAAAAATTATGTCGTTATTCGAGTGAACGAAGAACTCGTCAAAACTGAATAAAACACATCGAAACAAAATTCACGTTGATCTTCTAATTGATAATATTGGAACAATGATGCGCATGCTAGAAATGTACGATGTAACGAATAAATCGAATTCGAATAATTATCGATAATCTAACACATATACGTAATCGTTTAACACGTTTTTTACAGACGAATACGTTATGTATTCGGCTCGAGTAACTATATTTGGCACTAACAATGCAAACTCAATATACAATTTAAGTTTCAGAATAAAAGACGAACATTTGTTTGAAAATATGAAACTGTTCATGAAGGAAGCATCGTGCATTCCGTGTTTTCACGGATTAACGGATAGAACTGTTGCTGCAGACGAATAGTGAACACATTGAACGTAACGAACAATCTAATTTAAGAAGACTAGTTTTTATATATATGTATATACATAGACTCTACAGTAAGTATGCTAACAGACGTTACACAACTTCAGAGACAAATCGATTTTTCAGAAATTCAAGGTGTCAGTGTCTAATTCTGAAAGGAATCGATATGCCCTTGGAAAATAATATTCAAAAACGAAGGAGATAAGAAAAAACGTAGAGATCTTGCAGGTTCTCACTGATGAAAAAACAAAATAGATAGAAAGTATTTAGTCTCATGAAATAATCGAACAGCATTCCAAATGAAAATAAAAAGTTTATCAATTTTTTTCTACGCAGGCCACAGGACGAACCTGAAGTGACTGGCCGAGTAGTTGTGAGCGTTTTTCCAACTCGTAAACCTGCAATCTCAGATCCGAGTTTCGCTCGCGCAGCTCATATCTTTCTCTCTCTTTCTCCTCTGCAAGATATTTCGCGTTCAATACACGTTGCTTTTTTGTGCCCTATTACTGACGATCGACCAAAAAGTTCTTCTTAATTGCAAATCCTTCAGCCGTATTCGAGGAGCCGGTCTCACTCGCGGACACTTCTCCCGGCAGGCTGCTCTCTCGTTTATTCTCTCTGTGTGCTTACGTTCAATAAAGTCTGCGGCAACGCTGCGATACCTCGTTGCACGTTAAATCTAGAAATTGTGGACCCATGTTACACAATTTCCTGCTCACCATTGAAACAACGTGCCTGTATTATCTACAAACATTTTTCTCTTTTCTCCGGCCATCTTATCTTTTACCCACGAAACTTTTAGTTCTTTCTTTCTGTTACCGTCCAAATGTACACGTCAACTTTCGGTTATCGAATACAACCGGAAGCGGCTTCGTTAAGTGTATATAGGAGATACATTTACTAAATTCCGGACGGTGCCGCGAAGAGATAAGCGTGCCACGAACATTCATAACAAGCTAGTGTCTGCAGGAAACAAGAACTTTTTTGTCAATCACACGATCAACGTTACTACAGGTACAAATCCTTTCAAAAACCAAGGACGATTTACCGAATTCTTCGTCCTTCTTGAACACCGGGCGTCTCTCGTCTTCGTCCTCTTCCCCGTCCTCAGCGTCATCGATCTCTTCCTCTATTAAAGCGCATTTCGGACATATTCTTGGGGGCGCCGGTGATATGGAGTGACAGGACACGTGATAGTTTGACGCGCAATTTTCACATACCGTGAGCGTACCTATTGCAATACAATATCCATATATATCAGGATTCTTAATCTCCCTAAATGTTCCTGGCACAACTGTATCAGTTGCACATTTTAACGCACCTGGATTCCTACAGCTTATACAGACTGCCGAGTCATTACTGATTCTTTCGATAGTCAAACTGGATGGCAGGCCTGGTATATGAACAGCCTTGTTGCCGATCGATTGAACAGATTTCACAGTGGACACAGGCAATTGTATTTGATTCGGCCCATTCTCAACCTTGGTCTTATTTGTGTAAACTTTACTTTCGGTCGTGCTTCTCAAGATATTCGGTCGTGTGGTGGACTTCTGAACTGGAATCAGAGATTTCATCACTGTCCTCGACGACGGCGGTGAAGTGGATTTCGGTGGTGCAGCTTTTACAGGCGGTGGCGAAGGCCCATTCATACGTGCAGTTGTTTGACGCGTTTGAGGAACATTTCCGGATTGCAGGTACGAGTGTCTTTTACGTTTCTGAAACAAAGACGAATATAATCAATTGTTACAGCCGAAGAAATGGTAGAATATACATTTTCTCGTGTAAGCTGCATTTACCGTTGGCACTTCAAGACTGGAATAGACGAACTGCGGATTGGCCGTACTGCGACGTTTTCTTTCAGCCCTTCTGTTTTGCAACTCCGCGCACGTTGAAGTCGTGATAAGACTAAGAGCGCTCAAGAAATTGATCTTTTCGGTCAACTCGAGTTTGCACTCCTTCTCCGATTCTTCCTTCTCCGACTTTTCATTGGAGTTCTCATCCATAGAGACCTCGATAACATCGTCTTCTCCGGAGATTGTTTCCACGGAACTGCGACGTTCTCTGAAACAGAAAGATTACAAAAATATAAACATACCGATCTGTATTATCAAGTCACACACGTGACAACGTTTATTCGTTCATACATGCATTTATCTATTTTGTATGTCTATTTAAACAATGCTGATCACTTATCTCCATTCGGTGTTACTACTTACTTTCTCGGTATACGGTTCTGCGGAGGCGAAGGCACGTCGCCGTTCCTAACGATTTCCTCGTAGTGCTCTTTTGAATTCTTGGTGTTGAACTTGCTGCCTGCATTCTTCAACTTCGTCTCGTTATTGTTTGTAATGTGATTATTGTTGTTCAGCCCGAGAAGGGAAGCAACGGAAACTTTGGCCCCGTTCGCGTTCTCCGCCTTGAACGTTTCGACCTCTTTGCGCAGCCGCTGGACAACTTGCTTCTGCGTGTTAAAGGGTTGGAAACTGTGAGCATCGCACAGCGACGATCATCGAAAAGTTTCTTGGCAGATCGTGTCGTGGATCGTTTTAATAGCGATTCACACTGTGGTACGGGGACCGCAACGAATTCTTGTCCCATGAATCTCGAAAATGTCATCGAACGCAGCCCGCAGCCACCCATCACCAGGGTGGTTTATGAAAAGCAAATCAAACGAATCTGCCAAGAAAATTTCCCAACATCCGCCGATTATTCTGCGATCGTCGAAGAAACACGATCGGCCTCCTCTCGGAACGCTTCAAAGCGAAACATCGACGCTTTCGGGCCGCTTCGCGAAAGCGCTCCGCCACCCCCGGTAACGCGATATCGCGCTCCAACTTTCGGAAAGAATGAAAGAACAACAAAGATTTGGCCCAGTTTATCTCAGGGTACCGGAGGATTCGTATATTCTACGGGGATGCTGACTCTAAATAATCCGCAACGATATTACGAGAAGCTCGATTATACGGAACGTCTCGACGGAAGTGTCGAACTGCTCTCAGAAGTTCTTGAAAGTAATGTTTAACTGGAGAAACATCGAGGAGGAAGGGATTGAAGAGGGCTGAACACGGTTGAAACGAGCAGGGAAAGCGGTGGAAGGCCGGTCGAGAAGAATGTTGGGCAGGGTGGAAAGCGGGCGACGAGAGGAGAAAGGAAAAAACGTAGAGATTTCGTAAAGAGCTGAAAACGTTTCTGCGGGACATTTTATTGATTGAACCCCCTGCCTCTGCCAGGCCCCTACTCTGCTTCCTTTTCACCCAAGTTTCATTCTCTCTCTTGCTCTCTTCTCTCTGGTCTCCGGCCGTCTCGCACCCCCTCCACCCATTCCCACCCTCGGTTTATATCTGTGTGTACACCCAATGTCTCGTTTCCACCCCCGGTCGTTCTCCCTCTTTACCCATTTCTATCCGTTTACGTATCTCCTTTACTCCCGATAGCAATCCACTTGGATCGGTCGTTTATTGCTGGCGCGGAAGAAGAGGAAAAATGGCCGGACAGAATCATCGAGCGAAGTTAGAGGAAACGGGAAAGATTGAAACGGCTGACGACGAGACGGCGTGCGCGGGGGGAAGGAAGACGCGGAGAGCCCGCGCCGCCGGGATTACCGCGGAAATGTTTAGGAAAGGATGCTATGACACAGCGGAACGCATCCGCCACGGTCGAGGCGCGCCTCGCCTATCGATTCTTCGTCGATTCGGGAATTGGGCAGAGACGCGCGTCCGAATCGATTCTATTATAACGGGGACGTGTTCGACTCGCGGTGAGAATCTATCGGATTTATGTACATACGTATGCAAAAAGTCGCGCGACGGCGGAAGTTTACCGACTGCTGCCGCCAGCATCCCCGCGGCCGGGATTCGTTAAAAGTTATTTTTTTCACGGTAGATTGGAGAACCCGGGGTGATCAGAAATGTATTAGGTTCGATACGTCGTCGTCGAGTCAAGCTGCCGGAACCCGGCGAAAGAAATCGGATACGGTGCGCGCGCGGAAACGAAACAATGTCTGTCCCGTTCTATCTGCAACGTGATCGACGAAGTTTGCAAAGGTGGTTGGTAAACTGACTCGACGAGTTCGCTATTTAATTATAACTGTGCATTACTCATTCTAGCGAGTACTCCGCGAAGAAACTGCAAACCACTGCACCGCGCCGCGCCTCGATGCGGAAGCTTACCTCGATAACGTTTCGGAAATTCACGGCGAGCGCGCATCCTACCAAGTTAATCCGTATCGACGAGTTACGGATGCAGTAGCTCGACTTATTTGAATAATAGAAAAATTAGTTGAACCGGCTTCTTTGTGATACCAGCGGAGCGGCTCCAGGATCCAAGCGAAAACTTCTCGTGACGAGCTTGATTCTGTCTGTAACCCTGCCGACGAACATCCTCGAACTTTCCGTATCGGAGCGAGCAAGGTTCCCGGATGATTGAGAAACTCTGAATCTTGCGTGTTATTTCGTGTAAACCGTAAGCAATACTTTCGGGAGTAGTGTAAGGAAGCGTGAATAGGGCATTGTAAAAGTCCCACTGTTATTTGCGCTCGAACGAGTTTCCCGTTTTCCGGACGAATAGAAATTACGATTGAAATGTCGTAGATGAACGCAATTTGTACATATCGATTTTTCGCTCGGCTGTGAAATCGTCCTTCCGTCGTTCTCCGAATGAATAACGGAAGATAAGATTACCTTTATCGAACGTTTGTTCTAACATTTGTTAACTCTGCGCTTCGAATCGATTACATTATTGCATTTTGTATATGTAGATGGGATGAGATTTTTGGGAACGGGAATCCTAGATCTATTTCAGTTCGTTTAATCGATTTTCTTTCAATTACCGGAGTTCTCCGACTCGCTCAATAGTTTTTTCTCCGCGCCTCGTACATTCGTTGCTTTATCGTCCGAACAAGAACGCTCTTGAAACGGATTACATTCGACTCCGGGGCACATCTTATAAGAATCCTCCGTTATCGTGATAATAATTTAATGCGACATCATTTCTATTCGCACGGGACGGACAGGCTTAAATATGGAACGTCCGCGGACAACGCTGGCCTGGATCATCGCGAAAGAGTGAAGCTCGAGGAAATCAATTCTCAACTTACCTGGCATCTTCCCAAAGATACGATGTGCAAGTGAATCTTTTGTATCTGACCGAGAATGTCCGTATTCTGTAAACGAAAGAGAAATAAATCACTCGCGGGCCGTAACATGATTTACGTTTCTCGTAACGTTGTGGTTTAACAACATCGTAAAGGAGGGAACTGAACTGTAACCGAACTATTTTTGTAACCGAGCTATAACGGAACAATTGTAATGGCAATCGGTATTTCCGTCGTTAATTTTCCACTGTGAGACACGTCGAAATAAGAAAATCCATGATCGGTTTTCAGAACCGTAGGGAAAAATGAGATAGAGAGATAATGACTTCATTAACTGCTTAAGCATCGTGAACAAGTACTGTTGTATTACAACGATGACATAATAGGTCGGCAGACGGAAGACAATGAATTTACGCGAGCGCGTAACTGATGTAACCATGACTATAGTCCAATTAATTATAGTCTGTTGTGTGACAAGTATTGGTGAATTTTCAGTTGAAACGTGTTCGTCGGAGAATCTGTGGCAGATCGTCACGGACAACCAATATGCTGAATCAATAAAAAAGAAAAAACGAGCAACAGCTAGTGAAGATAGCAAGCCATAGATCAAAGAACAAGAAAACGTTCACTTGGTATATACCATAATATACAGTTAAATCAATTTTTATTCCAAAAGTGTCTAGATCGATACCTATCGATCTACGTTTTTTGCTATTAGCCTAATAACGATAATGACGTTACTCGACTATACAGATCTTCATGTGCATTTGCATACATTTTTATGGTATGAACAAAATTTATTTATGGTATGACAAAAATTACAAATGCCACGAGTCTGCAAAGATCTGCATTCCACTTACGACAATTCTTACGAGTTACGTGTAATTACGTGCTTATTAAAGATGAGACTAGTAAAAAAGTGAAGTGACTTACGTTGGGGTCATCCTTCAACTTGCCCACGCAGATCTGCAATTTGAAGAGAGAATTTCGAATTAATTTTGTACTCATAGTAATTGTTTTGTGTTAGAAAATCGCGAGACTTTTGGAGCGATGATTGTATCTTGGACCACGCAATGACGTAATTTGCTTACGTGCCGCGCCCTGGTCGTTCACACAAATTTTCGAGTAAAAACAAGCACGCATAAACTTCATATTTTGTCAAAACGAAAATGTCACCCGTGCCTCCTTTTATATTGTTTTTAATTTCAGAAAAAGTTTTATACGTGCCGGTTTAATCCAGAAATTTCTTTTTGCAAATAACTTTAGTAATATAATGCGTGCTATTTAGTATTGTTAGTACAGATATATAACTTTGTAGCAAATAGAATTTACGATTATTCTCTTCTATATAGTCTATATCCACCCATAGGTGTATTATAAAGTTTGTATAGAATTTTGTATACACATTATATTTAATGGGTGATGCGATATATTCAAAGAATAAAAAGAAATTACACAATTATCTTCTGGAATTTTTAAAGGGCTTAGTAGTTTGGATTTTTTATTTACTTAGCAATGTCTTTTAACTAAAAAAACATCATTCTTTAAAATTTCAATATTCTATGCCCTCATTTACGGGTAATATTGAGATGAAAAACTTTATATTCTTAGTTGTTACTAAAGATCAAATAAAAACGAAAATAAAGCTGAAAAATAGCTTCATTTAAGATATTTTACCAAAATTTTAAGTAAAAAAAATATCAAGGGTTGAAAGAAATAATTTGTTATTTTACGAGGCGATTAAAAGGATAGTTATTAAAAGTTTCCCATTTACATGATTTCTGGATATGTTATAAATCTCAACATTTTGAAGAACTTTTTCATTTGCATAATAGCGCGATTGTGCATACATTCGGAAATATTCGCGAAATATTATCGACACTACTTCTATAGTTATGCGTCAGTCTTGTCGCTCTATCCTTGTTTTTGAAGTTGTCGGCAACTGATCACCAATACTAATGCAGTGGAACTGGTAGTTTTTCGCGAATATCTTGGAATCTAAGCAAGACTACGCCAATACGCAGAAGAAGAAGAGTTGTTCAAAATGTCGAGACTTATAACATATTCAAAAATAATGGAAATCAGAATCTTTTAATAAGTTTGTTTAATTATTTAATATTTCACCTATTCGAACATCTTGAAACTTTCATGCATATTATTTGCGTGACAAAATACTATTCTTGACTCTTTCTCTTTCATCTAACAGAATAAATAACAGAAAAATAACATGAACAATAAATAATAACATTTTGACGTTTCACTCCCATATTACCCCTAAATGAAGGGGTAGAAATCTGAAATGTTATCATTATTTATACTTTAAAAAACATTGCTAAGCAAATCAAAAAGTGAGAACTGATATGGGAGTCAAATATCCATGTTTATGCCGCTGCGCTGGGTCCTTCTACGAATCAATATCATTTCGTACCTACTCCATGATAATCGACACACGTTTAAAATATCCATTGAGCAAGAACTGGTTTGTCCTATCTGGTACACGAATACCCCGAATACGAGTATCGATCTATTTATGTAACCAATGCGACTGTTAAAACCAAGAGTTACTACATAGTTACAAACGTTTAAATCACTTCCATGCATACGTTCGATCACACCAGCGCTATGTGTAAAATCGGTTCTAAAAAAAATAAGGAAACCGCAAGCGTGAATTAAAAACAGATCGAGCATTATGGATCGGAAGTATCAGGAATTGTGTAACGAAAATATTCAATTTGGAGGAGTTACACGGGACAAGGTCGGTAGAGCAGGGTACAATGCGGATCGCGCGCCGAGAAACTTTTCTTCGCGCGCATATCCCGCCTAGCGTCCCTGCTGGTTAATAAAAGTTCGTTCGTAATGCGCGAAGCAAAATGTACATGTATATTATGATTCGACGATGTTCTTCTGTACGAGCTAATGTACGTTCGAATCGCGTCGATAGAATACCTTGGGACTCTTGGTGCATTTATAATGCAAAACTTACCGACGTCGAAGAAACGTTAACAAAGGATTTGAAAGAGAGAACGGGAAAGGGCAATATTCGAACGATAACGATAAGTTTCGTACCTGTTCAATTGATAAATTGAACGTGCAGTATGAAGCGATTCGCATCAGCATACAATATGTATACAATACACGTCAGAGTACCAGAGATAAAAGAATATTTTCTCAACAGGTAAAGATGTACAACGTTGTACGGGGGAAAACATAGTACAGCGTGGAAGTTGATAGTGTTCATAGAAACATAAGTAGACGTTGTACAGGCGTAGGTATTTACCTAACTGTAAATCTGAAGTTTACGGCTGCGTTTCAAAGTAAAGAGGAATTAGGCGAAGATAAAACTAGGGAAAGGAGAAAGAACACAAAAGAAGTGAATATAGGACTATAAAAGTTAGGGTGAACTGAAGTAAGAAGGGGTGGGGGTGGACGGACGGACGGACGAGAGAAGAGAGAGAGAGAAGGAGAGGGGAGAGAGAGAGAGAGGGGGGGGGAGAGAGAGAAAGAAAAAGCGAGAGGGAAATGAACCGAACAAGTGAGTAACCGAATGAATGAGCGAGAAAGAGATAGGAGCCGTTGGCTCTCTCAAAGTCATGCGACGCATCGGTCGAAACACTCTACCGACAAAGGTTAAGGCCTGACCAACTCGCTCACCTTCGAGTTTATATGATTCCGAAAAAAAAAGTGTAACCGCTGATCAGGGTACGATCACGGCATGATTTAAGGCTTAAGGCGAGCGAAAAGTTCTGCAGGAACTTGTTACGCTTCTTTCACTTTCGATAAAACACACATTGCCCGTCCCAACAAACAGGGAACAGTTTTACAAATCCTCGATGCGAGTGAAAGGAATGCCGGGATACTTTTGTAAAATAAATCGAAGGGACGTGTGTGCCATATTAGTGAGTCAGTTTCCGTTCGCGTGCCACAATAAACCGGATATCGCTGATCCCGATCATTATTTCACGGAACTTCTAAGAATTTGCGTCAAAGAAACGAGTTCCGTAAATATAGTATAGGAGGTATGCGTTTATGCAGGCGCGCGCGTGCTTAGTGCGTACATGCGTTCGTTCACGCATTGTGCGTGGGAATGCCAAAAGAAGCGAATCGCGAAAACGAACCAGTTTAAACGAAACTTTAGATCGTGTTTGATTCCCATTCGAGAGCCGTAATGTACCCTTGGGAACAACGGCTTTACATTCGAGTGATGCACATATCGAAACTTTTAGAAAACTTTTCATTTTACTCGTCGATTATCTGGCGAATGTATTATCTAGATTTTTCAATCGGTGGGAGGCACAGCGCGTGCAACAGAAGCAAAAAGTTGCTCGAGGGAGAATCATTCGTTGACTTGCTCGCTCGCTCGCTCGCTCGTTCGTTCGGCTTCGTACTCTCAATCTTTAAATCGCTATCGACATACATACATGCACAGTCGCGGAACTCACCTGATGATCGCGTATGGCATTTTTCAGTTTGTTTTGCACGGCGAGAATCTCTTCCTGCAAATTCTTCGATATTTCCATGTTTTTATTATGAGATTATTCTGTTTCCTTCCCTGTTCGAAAATCCGGCCGATTTTAGCGAGGGAAGAGGAGGACGGGAAACCCCTCCTCCCTCTCACTCTCACTCTCCCACCAAATTGACGAGAGCAGCGGTATACGCTCCGATCAACCGCACGCACGGCGCGCACCAGCCACGAACTCTTCGAGCCACCGCGACGACACTTGATCGTTTCAACTTAGAATAATCGAACAGATAAAAATGTCACAGACACAGTTTACCGACTCGTCGCGTGAACACATATGCACACCCTTGTTTCACGACACCGATCAGGCGAAATAACGTCGTGAAACCGCGTACCAAAGTGAATTGTTCGCTCATCAACGAGCGTCTGTGCTGCCACCAGCACTGTTGCCTCCGTACACGGACGTGCCAAGTTGCTCGAGGTCCCCTGGCACCCCCTGGCCCTTACCCTCGGTCGTTCTCTCTTTTTCCCTCTCCCTTTCTCCTTCCCTCTTGCCGTGTTGTATGCCCAGGGATCCGACGCGCTCCTTGAAAGCGAGTTTTCGCGCCAAGATCGTACACCGGTACCTGTGCCACGCGGAACACCCTTCTAAAACAATGCTACGATTTTCCTTCCCCTGCACTGTCGTCCATGTTGAACGGTCGCTTCGAGTTGCACCCGCGATATTACGAAAACGCGGAACGTTCAAGGAAAAGATTTTCTCGAGACGGATCTTTTATGATAGTGAACGTTGGTAATGCCGACGACAGTGGCGCCACATATTTGCGATTACGAAACGAAACGGCGTTCACGATAGGAGACAAGCGTGTTTGTTCCCCCGAAGCTCAAAGACGCGTTTCAGAATTTCTGCGCATTTGAAGACACGTCTTAATATGCTCATACTTTCTAGACATATAAAGTTAGTTTAATCATTATTTCGTGACGTTTTCTATCGCAACGATGAATATTGATTTGCTTTTTTTCAACGAATTCATCTTGAAATAAAGATCTGTTTATAAACACTGCGTTAACTTTTTTTGAACGTCTTCTTTTTGTAACATTGTAAAATAATATATGCCCCTAATTTATAGATTTGGAATTATAAATAATTCTGAAACGATACAGCCTTTTTTTCTTTTGATATGAACTTTTTATCTTTCTAACTTTTGTCGTAATATGACTCTAAATTCGTTGTAAGTACGTATAATAAATGTATTCTTAACATTATAGATTTCATGTAAGCACCGATGGCTGCTGATGTAGAAAATACGAATATGTATATACAAAGTATGAAGTTTAAATCGATCATCTGCACGTGATGGTGGATCACGTGATCTCTTATCACATATCTATGTTATAGGCTACATATATAATTTTATCACTGTGAAAGAATATAAGACTATCTTTATCATTGCAAAATGTGTTTGTATTACAAACAAGAAGGTATTCTCCTTTAACATTAATTTTCGTAATAATTTAAATCGATGAATATTGTTACTTAAGAAAATCCACATATTGAAAACTGTATTAATTTATATACTGTATGGACGTAACTAAAAATATTAAAACAATATACTTCATTTATGTTAATTTTGACAAAATTACGATACATAATACAAGAGCCATAATTCTAAGTTACTTTAACTTTAATTGACAATCTTATAATAATATGCTTTACTAAAGATTACTCTAGAACTGTAGAATTAGGAAAATTATCGATTTTTATATGTATGTAATAATTGATATTTACTAGTGAATTAGTAGTCACTTCGATAAATACGTAAAGAACGATAAGTTTAAACTTTACAGTTACTGAAAGTTGCATTTAAACTAAAATATTGTTTGGGAGTTTGTGACAACTATTCTTCTCAGAATTATTTTAATAAAGTTCTCATTACCTTATTGCCGTTCGTTGATTGAGAAATACGTATAATCTCACCAGAAACAGAACTAAAATTATTATAATTTTATCATTTAACCTTTTAGGATTTACATAGTTTGTTCGTTGGATACTTAATGGACAAGAATTAAAACGTGCGCATGTGCGAACTTTGGAAAAAGTGTGCTTGTTCAAGTCTGTCCAAATTTTTGTGTTATTTATATATTATAAATGCGTTAAATTTATTTCACTTAACCAATTAAGTGTGTCTTTCTTTTTGCGGTAAATATCATATTACTATTTAATCCGTATTATAAGTAAATCAAAATTCAATATACTCTTTCAACAATTGAGAGGTTATATTGTGAATCTCCTACCTGTTTGTTTTAAAATATAAACCTATTGTACTATTCTTCAAGTCTGAATAATAAAATTCCATAGTTATTTCAGCGAAAGCAACTTTTAAATCTAGTGAACGGAAAAAACAATAAATAATATTCTTACTTTAATTTTAACCTCTAATATACCATAATGATATTGAAGTTAACTAAATAATTATCTGTAACGAAGTCTCCCTATTTAATTGATTATTTTTTTAAATAGTATTAACAATGGCAGCCAAGAGAACTGCAGCTACACAGTTAAATCACGATAATTGGAATGAAGAGCAGGAACCCGAAGAAGCAGGATCATTTGTTAGAGCATCGGAAGATGTTCTTGCGAGTAGAGTTGTTAAAAGAGCTAAACGTCGATTGCAGTCCACAGAGGTAAATAACTTTATCATTTTTTGTTTCTTGATTTAAAACATTTTTTCATTGTAGTAATAATTGTATCATTTTAATATTTTTCAGAATAGTAGCAAAAGTGCGTTTGGTGCATTTACAGGTTTTAAAACTACATTCATGTCATCTACACCACAGAGTACATTTAGTTTTTTAGCTGATAAAAATGCTTTCGGTACAAGTACAAAAACAGATACAAATGCTGATAAATCTCCTGCAAGCAATAGAGCATCTAAAGGAAATGAAAATGGCACAAACAAGGAAGAAACTCCAAAAATACAAACAATATCTAGCACATCTATGAATAAAACGAATGACCAAACAGACCAAAATACAAGTAAAAAGTCTTCTGAATATTTTGCAAAGTTAAAAGGTTTAAATGAAAGTGTAACGCAATGGATTAAAAGTCATGTAGATGCAAATCCATTTTGTATTCTAACTCCGATTTTTCAAGATTATGAAAGGTACCTTAAAGAAATTGAATCGAAGCATGGAAATGAATCTGACAAAACATTAGATACGCTTGAGAAGCCACAAGCAGAGCATAGCAAAGTAATTGATAACAAAGAAAGTGTAAGTTCAGAGAAGAAGGTTGATACTTCTCCATTTGGAGGAGCAAATGCAAAGTCTTTAACATCAACAGAATGGAAGCCTGAAAAATCAATTTTTGGCAACATCGGTACAGATTCCAAATCCATATTTGGCAAATCAGAACATGCTAAAGATAATAATGAGTCTATTTTTAGTAATACAGAACAATCCTCAGACACGCATAAATCTGTTTTTGATACTGTTGGCAAACTGGGTACAAAAAATGTATTTGGAAATGTTAGTTCTGAAAATAATCCATTCCTCAATAAACCATCCACGGATGGTAAATCAGAAGAACAAGGATTAAAGGAAGATTCAAAATCAATTAGTAGTTCCTTTGGCACAACAAATACTTTTTGTTTCGGTCAAAGTTCTACTACTACTCCTACAACTGGTTTTAGTTTCGGGGGGTAATTTCATTATATTTACTAATTATTATGAAAATAATTACTAATAAAACTATTAACATACAAGTAATATTATATAATTTGTAGTGCCAAACCATTTACTTTTGGTGCTCAAGTAGTAAAACCACCAGAATCCGATGATAAGACAGAAAATGAAGGTAAAGATGATGATGATGAGGAACCTCCGAAGGTAGAGATCAAACCTGTTACGGAAGAAGGTGCCATATTTGAGCAAAGGTAATTTTAATAAATGTGTTTATGATAACGAAAAATACTGTTATTTAAATCTCTTACAGATGTAAAGTTTTTATAAAGAAAGATGGCAACTTCACTAGTAGAGGTGTAGGAGTATTGTTCTTGAAGCCAACACCAAATGATAAAACGCAATTAATAGTGCGTGCAGAAACTTCTTTAGGAAACTTATTGCTCAATACTTTACTAACCGAAAGTATTCCAACAAAACGTATAAATAAAAACTCAATAATGCTGGTTTGTTTACCAAAACCTGAATCGTCACCACCACCAGTACCAGTCCTATTAAGAGTGAAGACAGATGAAGAAGCAGATGTATTGATCGAAGCACTTAATAAACATAAGAAATAGGATATATTATAGGTAATATTTAAACTATGCAAAAAAATCATGTTTTGGTTCTAAAACTCGATTAAGTAAAAAAAATCATAAAAGAGGAATATGCCAATATCACATGAGATGGCGACTGAGAAATTAAGAAGACGATTTATTGTTTTCCAATATGAACTTTTTGTCATTGTAGTGATCTTACTTTCAACGTTTAATATAAAGTAATATGTAAAATAGGATTAGAGAAGTTGAATATTTGTTTTATTCTCCATTGTACGAAACGTACGTTATTATATCATTAATGTTGATATAAGAATGTGTAATTATAAAATAAATGTGAACCAGACATAGAATTATTAAAATATGTACTCATTACTCTTCAAAATTGTCGTAAGTACATGCGAAGTTACAAGTACAGATGGTAGCATGTATAAAT
Source organism: Megalopta genalis (assembly GCF_051020955.1). Lineage (NCBI taxonomy): Eukaryota > Metazoa > Arthropoda > Insecta > Hymenoptera > Halictidae > Megalopta > Megalopta genalis. The sequence goes on along the minus strand of NC_135015.1, from coordinate 1,657,123 downwards.
TGTATATATTAATTTATATTTACTTTCATTACAGTACTTTAAGCGTATAGGTAACATATAGCTAATTTTTAGAATAGCAAAAACACAATTATGATTTATAATCTTTATCCTTTTATAGCATCTTGTCTTAATATTCATTCATAAAAAATATACTCTTAGATAAGAAAAAAGTATTATAATTATTAAAACGATTTTTTACAAATTAATTGATACTTGTTATTAAATACGAATCATCTCATAGTTCCTATATTTATAATTTATTACAGTAAATAATTAGAACGCACGAATTTCTTTTGTATAATGTAACAGTAAAACAATTTTTTTTCCTTGATCAGGAATAAAACTGCATAATATAAAATTCTATAAAATAAATATCAAATGTAAATATTCTCTTTTGATACATTTAGTTTTTGATTTAATATATAAATTGAATTTGAATTATATCTATCAATTTTTACATATACTTAGAATAAAATTATATTATACTAAAAACGTGATTTTTCTTTGTTTGAGAAATAAATAAAACATACTGATTATATCAACGTGAATTTAATTTAAATTATCTACAAATAACTCTTTTTTTTTTTTTAAATGAAATTGATATTACTCCAAGCGAAAACATGAGTCGGTAACTAAATCCATATTTAAAATAAAGTTGTATATTGTACTATATACTATTATGCGCATATGTTTTCAATGTCATAATTTACTAGTTTGAACATTCATCGAAAACATTACTCTAATGTTAATAAAATAAGCTTGAAGAGAACTGCATATTTCTGAATCTTCTTAATGTATTTACAATTTGTTATGAAACATGAATGTTTACATGTAAGATACAGAACCATAGAGATTTAGAAATTCTAATGTACTAAATGTTGGCCTTTCCAATTAGTTATAAGCAAAGACATACTATACAAAATAAAAATGTGATGATTTAAAGTTAAGTTTCTATACGCATTTCATCAAAGCAACCTCTGTAAAATATATCAATTCTATTTAATTCATAGATATTTAACTTCCTATTTTATGCGAATTGTGAAGCCTACATCAATTGAAAATCTAAGCAATCACGACACTGCACGTTGAAAGTATTGGAAAAATTTATTCCAATAATATTCCATATACTACTTACAGTAATAAATGACACAAAGTTTGGACAAAATAGTATTTTAAATGAAAATAAAAATTTCAACAAATAACACAACTTTATGTTGATGATTTGACGCATAAAATGAATAGCTAAACTCTGGTAACTTTACGTGTGTGCATAATGTGTATAGAGAATAAAAAGACATTATTTATTATTTGAAATAATATCCTACCCGTCCCTGCATATAAATCGTCAGTGACCAATAGCGCTTGATTTGTTATGATAAACACGCGGAATAGGAAACCGAAACAATTCTGACGCTATACAATTTGTTAATAACACAGCATACTATTCTGAAAGGCATATATAGAAAGTGACTTGAAAACGGTTTTAGAATTGTATGTACAATTGCAGTAGAACATACATTGGTATCCTATTAATATAGGTACTCCTTACTAATGATATGCCCTATACAAAAAGATAATAAAATAAAGTTAAGTTTTCTTACAAAATATTGTAGTATTGTAATCTACATTTGTTTTAATATTGTACATCTTTTAAAAATATTATGAAAATTAATTTTACATTTACTAAGCCCATTGAGCCATAAATGGTGTTAAAGCACCTCTTTGTCCAAGACCTAATTGTATATGCTGCATATGTATTTCAACGCAGTTTTGAAAAACTTGTTGATTTTGTGGACTCAATTTTGAACGTATTTGTTCCATAGTCCCCTGTAATACCTTTAACTCATATGCATTTTGGTCTGAATCCGACAAGCTCTAAAATACGAACGAAATTTGAGAAATTAGTGCCAAAAAGTTATAGTTGACGTAAAACTATTATTTATTTGTACCTTTACTTGGAGCATGAGAGCTGTTAAATCTGTTACTAATTGTGTCATTTTTCCAGGTTCCTTGTCATTAACTATATTATTTTTTGCAACCATATCTGTTGCTTCCTGCTTACACTTCTCGCGGAGATGTGATGGGGCTAACATAGCAGCAACACTAGGTTCTGGGGCCATTTCTTGACATAATTCTTGGACGTCGTTCAAAAAATCTTGGAGAGCAGTATTCATTTTTTCTAATTCAACCACAATCCTGAAATCAACACGAATGAGCATTAAAAAACAGTTATAATACTATACATGTCTGCTTATACTTATACTCTAATTAAATACCCTGCATATCTTCTTTCAAAATCTGGTGGAAGCGGCTCTCCGAATGATCGTCTTTTTTCTGCTTCACTATTCATTTCTTTTAATTTTTTAATTTTTATTTTTTTAGCAGCTAATATTTTATTTACTTTTACCATAAATTCAAGTAATTTCAGGGGATATCCATTCATTGTTCCACCAATATGTGATTTCTTTGGTAATGAAACAGATGCATTGGATATTAATGGATCACTGTTCAAACGTGGTGACATTAGCTTCATTGCATATGGTGGTGATGGTACATATTGTATATGTCTCGGTCGAAATTTTTGTGCAAAAGAAGCAACACTTATGGTTTCTGGTGGTTCATTAGACTAAAAATTATATGTAGTAATATATAGTAATTGTAAAGACAGAGTCAACTTTTACTATTATCAAAACATGCGCACATACCAGTACTTCATAATCAGGGACACTGTGAGTTCCCAATCCAGCACGTTCAAAAGTAATTCTATAAGTATTATTACTAGTATCCACCGCGTCGATACTCCCAGTAAATAATCCATCTTGTGGTTTTCTCAGTCTTGCTGTTACTTTAGTACCTATTACCAATTGCAATGGTATTTCTGGTGGTAAATCTTTAAAACCGTTAATATCTGCAGCTTTTCGCTGTTGCAGCATTCGAATTTTTTGTCTTTTCCTGTCTAATTCTCGCCTTTCTTCCTCAAAGAACGATTGAGAACATCTTCGCGGTTTGCCCATCATTCTTCTTATTTTACACCATTCAACTCGAGTTAATTTCCGAGTTTTCAATTGAGGAAACGATTCTTTTAAACATATCATAAAATCATTGTCACCTTCAAAAAGTGTTCTGCAATAAAAAATTTAATTTTTGGTACTATTTGATTAAAATACCATCGGTATATGCATTTATAGCATTTGTACATACTTATCAATATTACTATAAAACCATTCGTAGCAAACCCATTTGTGTGCTTTCGGTAATTTCAATAAATTTCTTAATCTCATACCAATCTTTTGCCCGATTCTACGATCTGGAGATGAAGGTTGCATTGGTTTATCAGGTTCCTTTTCTTGCTTAATTGGTGTTACTGAAGGTGTCGATGGTTGACTTGACATATTATTATTTTTTCTTTGTTCATTAGATATTTTATTTTGTCTTTTTGTTGGTGATGTTCTAGTGATTTTCTTAGGAGATTGTTTATGATCCATATGTGATGGATCCTTTTTTATTCTGAAATATGTTTAAAATAAATTATCCATTCGATCAACCAATATTTATACAATCGATTTTCACTTACCTATGATGAGGATGATTAACTAAAATATCATCATAAAATAATTTATTTTTCTTTCTTATTCTTGCTGGCATTCCTCTACGATTCAAAACTTGAACAGGTTGTGTAGGTGGGTTCGGTTTTGGGGGTGGTTGAGTGCCTACTCTTTGTAAGCCTAAAGCAGCAGGTCCAAGTTCAGGAATTGGATCAGATTCCTCTATGTCCATATGTGAATCCGTAGAGTTATTTGAAATTTGTTGGTCATCCATGTCCATTGTGTCATCGTCAATTATTTCGGTTTTAATTTCATCGATCGTTAGATATCCTCCATTTTTTATGGATAACAAAGTTTCAGCCGATTCACCTATTGTTCATATATTACATATTCATAAAATGTAAATATCAGTTAATACATAAAACAAGAATGCTACATAATTCATTTGTTCCTGTTTTGAACTGCGCTCATTCCATCTAAAAGTTTATATGCAATACTTATTAAAATGTATGTAATGTTTAACAAATTATCATCATAGAGAGACACCTCTTCAAATAAAATCATATTTAAATCTTTTTAAACTAGTTCGCAATTTTACTTTATAACATAAGATTTTACTTTGTATGTACTACATTTTTTTGAATACCTGTCATTAATGGTAAAAAGGGTATGATGTATACACTTATTGCTACTATCTGGTATAATAATTTATTTGTAAATAAACGATTCTTTTATTACATAGTCTTCAGGCTGATGTTATTTACTAATAACTATTCAAATATACAATACTAAGAAGGGACCATTACTCGATGTTCTGCAGTCGAAGTCTGACATAACCAAACTTACACGTAGTTCTGTAAACAGTATGTGTACTTCTGATTAGAGCAAGAGTCAAAGATATGGATTCATTGACCTTATGAAGGCTACAAAACATAATAAAAAGCATTCGTTTTGGCAAGTAACGCCTGGAAAATAGATACTTAAATGGAGAACTTCGCCGTCCCGCTTGAAATGTGTATTGGTCATTTTTGAAATTTTAAACCAGACTCTTCTGAGCGCAATTAAAACACCAACTGTAATTTAGTAAAAAGCCTTCGGAGTAATCTTACGTGTCGACATGGTAGATCTTGAAACATTTATCCTTCACGTAAAGCTATTTTTTCTATTTAATTAATTCTTGTTAGACTAATTTTATCAAGAATAAGTTAACTTTTACTCACTTTCAATCAACTCCGCCATGTTGCTATCAGTGATGCATCATGGGTATGTATTTCCGTCGAAGTTGCCCGCTTCGCGGTGAATTTCGCTAGTGGTTCTTTTCCGCCGTTCCAAATGCTGTGATTGGTCATAAAATTGGTTTGAATGTTGGAGCGGTCATCATAACCTTTTCAAATATACGTTACGTTAACACGTCGCCCGTTATGAAAACAAATTCAGATGAAAACTAAAACTCGATGAATTTCACAAGAATTGCATTCCATATACACTGAAAAGATAAAAGAATTGTTGCTTTGTAAATAAAAGCACGATATTACTTCACGCGATCTTATATCTATTATCAAGTTAATGGAAATAGTTAGACGTGAATGTTGTAACAAGTTCGTATATTGATTGAACCAAAAATGTTTCAAACGAAGAGTTTTTGGTTATTATTAATCGTCCCATTAGCTAGTGCCGATCAAATTCTGTCGATCGATAAGTCCGTAGGAGTTACTAAATACTGCAGGGATAAAGAAAGATTAATCACATCCGAAGAAATTGATGAATATTTACTGATTAACGCTGAAATTGATTCAATGCTGATGATGGAATGTCGTTTTTGGTATAAAATACGAACTTATTGATGAAAAAAATAAAGATATATCATTATTGTATTTATTTGTTCGTACAGCAACGACAAAGAGGAGAAACAAACAAAAGTTTGGTATTATCAGGACCGATATAGAGAAATTCCAGAGAAAGTGGTCGAATTGGGAATGGAGAATAATATGTCATACAACAGAATCTACACCACTCCCGAGCTTTCATTAGTGATTAAACATTTTCAAGCTACAGACGGTGGCATTTACTTATGCCACGGAGAGGAAGGCCAAGAAGCTGAAAACAAATTCAATTACAGAATCGAACGTAATATTTTGAGGAAATTCATTTTTGAAATTTAGAAAATATATATTTGTAGTCGGAACGATGTGAGAATCGTTTTCATCGATGAAAGAAGTTTCGCAACTATTTCAACTAATATAAACCTCTTCGAATGAAAATTTAATTTGGCGTCCAACGAAATTTTATTTCAAATTAGCAACATCTATTCTTTAAATTAAAACATTTAAAGATTAACTAACTAAAGATAGAATTAAACGCAATTATCCAGTTAATAACTTTATAAAAATAAACTACACAGAAATGCTTTCGCGCTACTTTTATACCTTCAGGTGTATTACAGGACTTGACATAAAATCCGCATTCCAGTTACAAGTTTAATTCAACAGAATCACGGAGTATGTTATACAAACCCAAAACAATACGGTGAAACATTTCTAAAGACGATTCTTTCGCTCGTCCCGATTATAAAAACATAAACGCATCCATTCAAATAAATATTTTACGATAGCTGTTTTCAAAGACCATATCTCTATGCACACGGAGCAAGGAAACATAACAGAATGGGAAAAATACCGCGAAATCTACCTGGCGGCGATTACCACACGGTTTGCCGTAAGACCGAATCAATCCAGTTCGTGGTCGCAAAATTTCTACCCTTCTTGTTTGTCACTCGGATGTGGCTTTGATTTAGGTCTCTCAAATGTCGGAGTTGATTGAAATTCGAGACGTTGGAATCACGCTGCATGTAATTTCTGAATGGACACCGTGGAGCCTGTGCGAGCATTGTATAGGCAGTCGTGGCTATAAATCAAGCGTCGGAAAATGTCGATTAAAGCGCTTAATAAACACGGTGAGAAGGGAGTGACAAATTCTTTTTCACTGCCGTTAAATCTGAAAACCATCTGCCGCAAAACCATTGTTATTGTTATAGACGATTGCAAATAGCAGCGATTCGTCGATAGTCAAATTCTTCTGGAAATCTCCTCTATTGCCTTGCAAGTAAGTGTTCTTATTTTGCAGCGAAGCACGAGATAGGTAGACGAAGAAAATACGGACCATTTTTTATTTTTACATTTTTAATACAGATATATTTTGAGCGTTCATTACCATAGATTATATTATTTCTCGTTTAAGATCCACTTTGTTGGAACGCGAGTTTCCCGGCGTCAGTACAGCGGTACGACACCTGCCAGACTTTATCTTGAAGGAGCCGTGCAAAAAGTGTACAAAAGCTAGCAGAAGAAAAGGCAGAAAGTTCAGATACATCAAACGATTCGTGCTCACAGAAGGAGCTTACCTAACCGTCGTTTGTCCGGAGTAATTTATTGTTTTGTAGAGTCCTTGAACAGGTCTACAAATATAATGGTTTTAAAAGCGGCTTGAAATCCGCGATTTAGATCGAGCTTGGATACGCAAGTATCATGGAAAAAGGATTCAATTACATTGGAAAAAGGTGTCCGTCGATCTTTTCGCAAATTGGATCCGACCGCTCATGTGGTCGTCGACGTGTTCGGGACGCTTTATTTGATAGGTATCTGGAAGTAATAAATTATGCGCGTTACAACATTAACACTTCTTCCTCACGCCATAATGTTGTATCAGATGTTTCCACCGACGAGGGAGGAAACTACACGTGCAGCGTCGATAATGTGAACATGATGCAACTGAAAATCGTTGTCGTTTCCAATGCTAGACTCTTGACGCAAGGTAGAACTCTAATGTAATCGTTTACAGGGATAACAAGCAGAAATCTCACGCGATAGAAATTATTCGCACGGTTTTCATTCTGTTATAGAGTTTTTGCGACACTTGGGATATTTGGGATTCGTGTTCTTCCTTTGCTCGATTTGCTATTGCAGCGGCTTGGTTCGTACGTACCGCGGAAGACACCAATTTCAGCAACGAACTTCTTTCAAGAAAACAGTAAAGGAAGGGGCAGAAGAAGAGGAAGAACCGCTAGTTGCCAATGAAAACTGATACAGTATAATACTAATCTATTTCACATCGACGACGGATATATTACAACATATTTTGTTGACATTGCATTCCACGTTTATTTACCGACCGAGTCTTTCGCTCTGCAGCGATTTCCTCCGTTCAATCTTCTCGAACACGTTGATGACCTTAAAGGTAGCCGAGTGAAAGGAGGGTCTGGGAGGGACTGGTTGCTGTATGGCGTACGTGTCCGCTTCTCATAGTCGTAGCTTAGTTCCAAAATGGCCGTGTTTGATCGTTCCAGTCTCTCTGTTGCATTCGACATTATATACGAGTGAGGGGTTTGATAAAAAACGAAAGGACAATTGATAACAGACTCGGCGATAGGATGAATCGTAGGACAAGTGTTACCTTGGTGCTCGCAATCCTCAACCTGGTTCTACTTCAGAGAGCAACCGGTGAGTTTCGTGCAGAGATTGCATCTATGTGTGCGCGCACGGTGCAGGCAATGTCATACTTTCACCGCATACCGGACAGCGCATCCTTTCCGCAAACCGTTGCGTTTTTCTTTTCGTTGATCGCGAGAACGTAGTACGTGTATTAAGACATCGTTTGACGAAATTGAAGATTTATATCAGCTCGACAGAGTTGCGTAGTCGAGAGAGAGAGAGAGAGAGAGAGAGAGAGAGAGATTCATCAATCGCCCCCCTCTGTTCCAGGCCTTCTCCGAAGATGCGTGAGTTGTAGATCGAGAGGTGAATTGGGATCATGCAAGGATCCTTTCACTATGAACTCGACGGAGATTGAATTAGAAAAAGGTGTAGACTCTGTCCTCTGTGCGTCCGGTTGGTGCGGGAAGATCATCGAGAGGCACGGCTTGAACAATGGTGAGGGCCGCACGATTTACCGGGTCGTATTTCGAATGTATACAAGATTACATTGTATTTGAAAATAATTTATTTTCTCGTGTAGAATATGGCACCGCCACGCAAAGGCTTTGCTTTCAACGGGGCCCCGATGACGGGGAGGAGAGATGCGCTTACACCGTTTGGAATTACAAGAAAGTGTACATGTGCCTTTGCCTCGGTGATCTATGCAACGGAACGGAGAAACTGGGTATCTCCAACGGGTTGATTGTCACGACACTGTGCGTACTGCTTCGATGGTTCATCTGAGACCGCTAGAACCGAATTAACGAATGTATATTATTATATAAAAAGTTCCTTGTATATGACGCGATTCTCCTGAGCTTGTACGTGTAGTTCGCACGATAGAAAATGATGTATTGTTACCGAGTCTAGTGTAAAGTCTGTGAAAATATAATGTCTATATATTTATGGTTACGTATTTCATGTGTTTCAATCGTGGCGAAACCACGAACTGTCCAGCTTTCACGTCATAAATCCTGACAGAATGTTGAACAGAACTGGCCAAAATATTTTGCTGTATTAATTACGGTACATTGCAATTTGTGTAAATCACACTTGCGAAAGTGTTAACCGCAGACTGTCCGTGAACAATAACGGCACTTATATTACGTTTCCACTACATCTGTTTTGCACGCGACCTACGAATACCGACGCATTTAACGAGTGAATCATTAATTAAGTTTTACGTTGAATGAGGCAATAAATTAATGCTCATGTGGCAAACAGAAACATAGTGATACAGTTCTAGTTGTTACTTTTGAAATGTTTTAATCGTGTATCAAACGTAGAAATTCAATTCAGCCATATAACAAGATATGTTTAATTGTTCCAAATTTTCAATTACGTGCAGAATATGAAAATATGTTGTAAGTTTGTTTTGCGTTCACCTTAAGAGAATGTATAGCATTTATGAAGGTACGGCGTTCGCTGGGAAATTTACTAATAAATAAAGCGATCGCGGGTTGATCGAGGTTTCCTGTAGAATGCAGACGTCGGCCTCAAACTCTTTAATATGTGGTCATGGAGACCATTTTGCCTTCTTTCTTCTTGGTTCTTTAACAGCGCTCTTTCATGTGGAATGTTGTCGTAAAACAGTTCGCCTAGACCGTAAAGATATTTCACCGCTATCATCGCTTTTTCACCCGTCAATAGATACGGATCGTGATACGCTGAAACATTACAAAACAGAAAACTTGAGATTTCGATTTGAATGCTATACAGAAAGCATTTTGCGTACGAAGCAGATTGTATAGAGTGATTAACCCTTCCATAGCCTTCGAGCGATCTTTAAGCAGTCTCCCTTCCTTAAATCGTATTACAGATTCCTAGAAACAAATCGCTACCGAGTTCTACGTTTCTTGTTTCTCGGTATTGTGTTAAATGTATGGTTGCGCTAAAGGTCATAGCAGGGTTAAGAATCCATAGACCACTTCTGCACGTGATTTCTCACCAAGTCCGTTAGAGAAATCAGGAGTTGTGTGCCTCGATTCGTGCGAACTGTATCCAAGATCGTTAATATCCACCGGTGGTAAGAACACACCCACCGGCCACAAGGCCTCAGCATTTTCCGGCTTAATGTATACAGGTATACTGTTCTTCGACGTATCGATACGTTCCCCTAAAAAAGAAACTAATAAATTACCAACTGCGCCGGCATGGACAATCGTTTCAATGAATTCGTACCAAACTGTTTCGTGTTTCCTGTGGTACTCCTTCGACCGATGGAGATGTATGACCTTTGGTCGATCGTGCGGTCCCCTAACAAACAAAAGCTAATTTTACTCGTCGCCGTAGGATTTTTATACCGATGCACAATAAGGTTTAAGAACTAACCGTCCGTCGTAATTCCGTGCTCGTAGATGTGCGGAGGGGAAACAAATTTCACGTGCACCTTTGAGAGTGGAAGAGCTCTAGTTACCGCTATCGCAACTAGGAAGACCACCGCTTTCATCTGTAATTAAAGTCCACAAATGTGTAATTGCTTGCCGCGGACAGCCTCCCGAAACCGGATCGTGCGTCAAATCGAGATAACGTGCGTTCATATTTCGAGGGAAATTACTTTCATATATTACCGTAGAAAGTGTCCTTAACTTATGTGTATTATAAATCCAGATCAAGGCTGGTGACGCGAAAATCACCACACCTTGCTGATCCGGTTGACCACGGCGAAATGCCGAAAGGTTCATTCGCCTTTGCGAAATCCTGATATCATGGTGACCCTGCGCGGAGTTAACCGAAACTATAAGACCGTAACATTCATTTTTACGCGCCCAAAAATACCGAGCAATGCATCTTATCTCTCACACATATTCGCAGCAACTTGGTCGTATTACTTAATGCGATCAGATAATCTGGTAGTCATAAACGATAATCGCGGCTCGCGGCTCGCGGCTCGCGGCTGATATCCTGCAGCACATCTCGTTATTGCAGATGTGTGCAAAGATAAGGACGTAAGTAGAGCCTCGGTGGTAGTGATTTGTTTGCAGTCCCGAGTCGTGTATCATCGTCATTGCGATATACATCATCGAGCCGGTGTTAGGCAAACTGTTAGACACGCGGCACGGGTGTTACCGCGAGCGTATATCACGTGAAGCCGATGTCCACCGAAATAAACAATTATCTTGTGTCATGGACCGTTCGCGGATCGGACAAGTCGTTCGGCGCATCTGAAAGCGATCATGCAGAGCAATAACTTCGAACGCGTGCGATCTTGTCTACACGTATCCGTACGTGTGTCTATGTGTGTATGCATGTCGGGATAGAGACATACGCAATAGATGACTGTGAATTGGTTCGCTCATACATGACTCGCAGCGGCGCGTCTTGCAAGGGATTACATAGATATCTATTCGCGATTTCGCCATTTCGTTGTGCAGTCGAACGCGAACGTTCGTAGAAAGTAAACGTCCAAACGCTGCTCATATTTTAGGTGAAACGCGGCGCACTCTTGTTACCAATTGCACCAGAATGCCGCTAATTTGCGAGCGATACAAATTCTGCAGGGGTTACCTGAACTTCAGAGACATCGTCGGTTCCCCGAAAATGAATGATAAGAATTCAAGTTTTATCGAAAACAAATTTTTGCCGTCAAGTCGTTCGGCATATTATCGAAATGCTCAGAATTGAGCACGGTAGATAAGGTTTTATCAGCATTCGATAGGTATCATTTAGAGAATGATACCTTGAAAATCGTACAGGCTCATAATATTTACTCCTGCGGGATGCTACCGGTTAACAACCACACCGCTGGTAATAAAATATCGAGGCGAGGAAAGCTGATCTGTATAATACGTAACGAACACATCGCAATCAAAACCGGATCGTACGTTTTCATTATCCTCACATAGACGGAGCGCACTTGTGCTTGACAGCGCGTTATTGTGCCCAAGATAGTAATGGCTAGAGACACTCGTGTGCTCGACAGTGCGTGTCAAACCACCCTTTCGCCTTCCTTTCCGCTCACCTTCACTCGCGAGTAGAGGTGGTTCTCTCCTATTAATCCTGGCTCTATTGTGGAGGCAGTGAAACCAAATGCAACACCAACAATGCGGCGCAACATTCCTTTTCCAACGCCAACGTAAAATCCGTTGGACAATCTTCCTCGGAGCGCCTACTTTGCTTCATTACGCGTCGCTTAGAGGTGTCTCGGACGAGATTCTAACCGCCTCTTCCACGCGTAGTTTATTGATCGTATCGGAGAGGAGAACATGCACGGATAAGAATGCGACAACAGAAGTCGTTGATTTCATCCGATTGAAGCACGAGCGTACACGAATTTACTGTTACTTACCGAACAGTTTCGCCGTGTGTATATGTCGTACCGATTAAGATACAAGAATACAGAAAAAGAAAAAACGGTACATCGCTTTTACATAATCGGAACAAAGAAACGAAAGCGTTTCGCGAGAATGGAGGAAAATCGCTTATTACATGTTCGTCGATGTTATGTCAGTTATGGAAAGAATGTCGAAGGTCAATTACGTCAACAAGTAACGTTTGTAGCGATTAACCCAGTCAAGGATTCTACTCGATTAAATGTATGATGAACCGTGCGTGTACATACATAAATCTCGATGCGACAGAGTCGTGCAAACTTGGTTTCGCCATGTAAGAACAATGCAAACTCACCACCGATTGATTCTCCTTTATTTCTTAATGGAAGCGTGACATTTTTATAGGGAGATCGTTGCATATCGTTACACTGTATGGATCTTTGTGTTATCACACACGTATACACACCGATACGAATTAATTTATAATTAACTAGTCACCCACCATCATGGTCAACGAGGGTTCAGGGTCAGCTGTCGTGAAGAATCCGGTCACTGTCGTTTAGACGAAATCAGTTGATCCCGCATTAGCACTAGTCCCACATTTAATAACGAACTTCCGGTGGCGTGGATTCTCTAAGGAACCGGTGCAACGTCTCCTGGACACGATCAGGAACTGTTCCAGTTTAAATGTCTCGAGAGAATGTCGCGCATGGGTTCCAGCATCCCCCTTCTTGTTGTTATGTACCCCACCTGCAGAGACCAAGTTGCGAAGGTTCGTAAGGACTCATTCGGGGACACGGTAGAACTTTCATTTCGGTGAACGCGATTCAACTAGATTTTACGCGATTTCAAAGTTGCCGCGCGCCTCGGTGACCAACAGCTGCGCCTGCACGTGTGCGCAGTAAGACGATCCTGCGGCGGGCTCCGAGTGTTGTCGCTCTGTTAAAATCATTGGAAAAGGATACGATTTGGAATGAAAGAGCTTCGATCGTTACTTCATTCATCGTTTGTGTATTGTCCCTATGTAAATGATAATTAATTGTTCTCAAATATTTACACCTGGCGTGCTGTGATTACATTTTTTGAAATTCGAAAGCGTATATTACTGTTGCGTCCCGTTCAATTTGCCATCAGAATTCGAACAAGTAAAACACAGTTCACAAACATATACAGAGTTTTCTAAGGTATGATTTATTTATAGCAGAGATTCATTGCAAGGTTGTAATAGGTTGTAATTTATAAACTATTTTTAACAATTTCGCATCGAATGATCAATGTTTGTATTCTTGCTTGAGTGTGATATTTGTTAACGTTACATTATTTAATGGATTTATCAATTGAGCACAAGAGAATGCATATATACAAGTAATAGAACGAAAATGATTCATGAAGAATGACATTGGCATTAATTTGCGAAATCCGTGGAAACTTTCGTGTTTTGACGTAATGGCGTTGCGTGCTATTGTGTAGTGTCTATTTCATATGCACTGATTAAAATTACCGTGCTAAATATTCGGTAAACGTGCTCGCACTTGGACGATTATTGCATAATAATTGTAATTTCATATCCTTAGCGACGGTTAACTCATTTGCATAATTATATTGGTATTTAAAAAACATAACCTAACTCTCTTATACGTTTCGGTATATTTCTACGTGTTATTTGCATGCAAGCTATGTTTGCTCATAGTAGTAGTAGTCTCAATATAGACTATTGCCTTTTAATAATACAGTAATATTATAGCCGCATCTGTGAGACCAGTCAAATTGAGTAGCCTAGTTTATTGTTTTCGAGTGTTCTTACATTTGAAAATGTCTAGATTTGCAACAGTTTGAGTAAAAAATAAAACATTCTAAATTATGTTACCATTTCATAGAAGTTTATGGTATATTCTGCTTTTTTCATTAATCCGTTAATATTGACGAACTCTATTGATTTCCTTATGGATTACAAATGATTAATCCATTAATATTATTGTTCGTTTATACCACTTTTCACATTATCAATATAAATTGGACGAGTTTGCATTCCATTCCTATTGGTTGTATAATATGTACGTATTAAACACATTATTATTACACATTAACATTAAAATTGATTTTTAAGTTGTACTGTTTTATTCAAGGACTGTAACAATTCATAGGCTTTTGTAACACAAAATAGTATTACAAATCACAGGACATTATGTAAAATAAGTTATTATAATCTATGCATTATTGCAAAGTTTTGTACACTGTGCTTAAATCATTTATATTATTTAAATACTAACAAACCATATTGCTCATTTGGTGACACAAAAGTCTTGTTATAATGTACTCGATTCTACCAGTCTGTTATTTTATTACTTGTTATACTATTGTTTTAAAAAGTTTACCTCAGTTTCTATCAGAAATAAAATATTCTGTAGTTTTCCTACAACTATTAAGTATTGTCGTTCATAAATTTCTTTTTCATGAATTATATCTACAATCTCACTATTAAAAATACAAGTGCCATTGTACAAATCCCATACAAATACTTTCATACTATGGTACAGTTCTGGATTTGGCATTAAAATAGTAGCTCTTTTCCCTAATGAACAATTAGAATCTCAAAGTACAATGCGCACTGGTATATTACAATTAAAATACTTCGTGTTCTGTTCATCTATCAACAATTGCGCGCGATTTAAAAAAAGACATATCAAAATTATTGTACTGTTCTCGGTTTTAAACGATCACCGAATCGATACATTTCCCGCGGACGTCCTTGCTACGTAATTACTATTGCACGATCGTTAAGAGATTACACTAAATTACATCGTGTAGGGGTTGCGATGCTTAATATCCGCTTCAAACAGGATTAGTGTCATTATACTTCCTCATCCTTCTTTCTGGAGTAGTTCCAACTTCGACGATGCCGGCAAGCTTCTTCCTTTTGTTTTTTTTTATCAAAACGACTGTATTCCGGTCCGAGCGACACAAATTAATTAGCGCAGCTAACGTACCATTAAAAGGTTCCCGTAACGGGAAAAGAAATGCACCCGATCTCGGGACCGCTTAAGATCAATTAGATCATCCGGTAAAAATACTTCATTCTCGTTTCCACGAACTGCTCATCCTGTTAATCCTCGTGTCTGCTCGCTTCTTTGCCACCGCGGCACGTGATTCCTTTCCTTTTCTCATCTCTATCGAGGGGATTGAACGTCTCTGAAATTTGCTCACCGCATATCTCTGGGCGAGGAACGCTGCCACGGGCTTTCCTACGAATTGTATCGCGACAGTAACTGTACATAGCGGATCCCGGCAATTACTTGCCAGCGTACTCTTGATGTATGTTTATGAGGAACCAGAACGCCGCCGCCAGGAACATGGTACCCGTGAGGTCGCCCAATGCCGTCAGGTACGGGATCGCCGAATTGTCCGGGTCAATTTTGTGATGCCACATGGCGTGAATAATGATATGCGCCACGTAGAGCAGCAGCATAACCTGCGATAAAGGACAAATAAAGAGGCTGATCGGTTTGGAATTATTTCTTTTTTTTTTCGGTCGATCACGGCCGTGACCGGAACCTTTCACTTATCCGGCCAAGCACGAAGGAACGGAGCCGTCGTACTCACCTGAAGTACAGCGACCACGAGGTACGAGATGACGAAGTACGCGTGCAGCAAGGATGTCCCGTGCTTGATGTAATCGGCGAGGAAAATGAAGACTAGTTCGCCGACCACCGCCATGCAAATGAGTATTCTGGCCGTTTTCGCATATGGCGCTACAAAACGAAAGCGAACGGCATTATGCAATGGTGGAAGTGCGAAAAATATGTAGCGGCAACATTAGTTATTCTTGCGTCATCTCGCCACTTACAGCCTCTAAAGAGCGCCGTCCACGGGCTAACCCACATTTTCGAGCTCGGCGGTAAAATTCCCATAATCGTGGTCTGATGCAACGTTGTTGAGATTCGAGACGCTTGAACAGAGACTAAATTGCCGCCGATTCCATTTATGATAGGTTGGAAGATCACGAATCCTTTGTACTCGTCGACGACGCGATCCAGAATCAGACCGCCGAATCTAAAAGCACGAATCCCATCGTTTATACGTTTTCGCTTTCGAATCGTTTAACGGGAGAGCACCGCGGCCGTCGGGAGCAAATACTTACCCACTAATAAATAGAGCGGACAAAACTGGAACCCAGCCGGATGTTAGCACGTTTCTGGTGTATTTGTTTCTCAATACAATGTAAATCCAGAACGGTAATATCATTAAGTAACAGCCAAGTATAACATAAAGGACCCATATTTCCGTGTGTATCCTCTGGTACAACGACGACGCGATCCCCGACAACACGCTCAGGGATACGACGTCGCCGACGGACGCTGCCAACGGCGTTGCCAGATTGTCCGGGTTCATTTTACATCGATAAGACACCATTATCACGGCGATCATTACAAAATCTGTTCGGGTGAGAAGTCTCGATTAAGGAAACGCTACCAAGGAGTAGAACACATGCAAAATGCAATCAATGATAGGAAAGACGACAAAAAAACTGATGGATAATAGTTTGCATCGGAGACGTGAAAAAAACGTCCTTTTTATTGCCATGAAACCGCGAGCAATTCAATACTGGTGCAAAGTGACGTACGAATATCGTTTAAACGAATCGATATGATCTGATTGATCGCTTAGCTGGTAGGCGATATTAAAACAGAACTCGATCGATCGTGAATCGGTACGGTTAACTTTGTAACTGCTACCTGCTTGCAAGATTTCATGCTGCGCGATTGTAAAAGACGCGAAAAGACCACCTTCGTAAAAGTCGGCCGAAATCTAAATCATCGGATAGGAGAATAGAAACCGGGGACTACTCGATAGTTTGAGTGTTGCGGCATCAACTGATAGGCGATGCAATTACCTAGAATAAAACAGGAACTGGTGGCAGTGGATACGCTAGATGCGGCCAGCAGCAAGCAATGCTCCCATTTGAAATTGTAGTGGTTGCCTTCCACTATCGCGTCGACCACAACTGCGAAAATCGACACCAAGATGGCCGCGACGATCGCTTGTATCTGTACCAGGGCGATGTTACCGATAATCATTTTCGTGATCTCTCGGACACCGTTCATGTTCCCTAAATTCGCTTGCGTGCACAAGCGCGAGGCCAAGCACATGTCCAGATTGCCTTTCAATCCTAGCAAAGAGGGCACCAGAATGAATAATTGAGAAACGGTTTTAAACACGTCCCAGTCCTAGAACAGAGACGAGGTTTAATTAAACGGGTGTGGGCGGAGGGGTTCTAGACGGTGTTTTGGTTCTTCGCCGGTGTCTATTCTTATGATGCGGTAGGCAGGGTGCGACGGGGAATGTAAATTATGTTCTTCTAGAGATTCCACATTAGTGTTACCCGATAGAATCACGAATCGCGTACGTTTACATCGGGGACAGAAATGGCGGACCGGGGCGCGGTATTTATGGAAAAGATTCTTTCGATTGCGACCGTGTTGCTCTCGGGACCATCTCGTGCGTCGTTGCCGCGTCAGATTAATTGCGCGAACATGCGATAAATAGAAAAATAATATTGCCGTACACTTTTGTATTATCTTCGAACAATGCGAAGTCGAGTAGCCGGATTGATAACGGGACGTGATCGATACGTACAGCTGATTTACGATCAGTGCCATTGGGGCCCAACCCGTGCTAGATAATTCTGCGCTGGTAATACGGGCTAAAAGCTAACGAACAAGTTCGTCGAGCGTACCTTGACCTCTGCGAGAACCAGACCGGCCCCGATGGTGCCAATTCCGGCGATGAAGAACGGCACCGCGACCTGCAGCGTCGTCTGGTACCATCTTTCGTTCCTGTGGGTGTTGTTTCCGAATCCATCCGAGTTATTAGGGAAATCCGGATTGGTATCTGAATTTTCGACGGAAGAGATCGTCACTAGGGAACTTCCACTGGAATGCGATCGGCCACCGAGAGTGCACAGTGACATGTCCCCTTTGTTCTTTTGTCCGTTAGGGGCTTTCAATCCCGCTACCGAGAAACGAACATATCTCACATCGCACAGTACCGATGTCTCAACAACATTCACTTAGCATTTCGCGTAATATTGATATCGGAGATCGTCGTACGAACCCCCGCCTGAATTATCACATCAATATCGCGATGTTTTTCAATAATTAATTCCATTTACAGCGACGGAAATATCCATTAACGCCGCGATCAACGTCCAAGCGAATTTCGCAGGCGCGAATACTTTCAGCACTGACCGCGAATTGATTTCTCCACGCCGAGAACATGAAAAACAACGAATAGGGTTATCGCTTTCGAAACGATTGTTGTTATTTATATATATGTGTGTGTGCAGTGCCGCAACGTGTCGCGATGTTTCCTTATTGTTTCGTGTTCGCCGCGGGCATCGTGGAATATAAAAGGTGGATTTTTATTATTATCGTTTCTCGGGCTAACGTTCCGCCTCGCGTTTTATAGGTTTCCTCTGTTTAATAAAATCGCGCGTGAAACAAAGGAAGTATCGATGTTATACAATTGCTATGCCATTGTATGCGGTATTACTTACCGAACACGTTTCATTCTTACGAGCGAGCAATCTTACAAGCCTGCAATGATCTTATTATAGATCATAGATCGCGCATACGTCGAATACGAATATAGCCGCGGAATTAGGGAAAAGTCATCGTTTACAATGTCAAGGTCACGAGTAGATTGCGAACATTCATACCGAGAATAAGGAAGTTTAATGAATTCTAACGAGTCTTTCATTTTTCCTGGTAGTACTGGAGATTCTAATACAGTGAGCAGACTTTTCCTTGGTTTCTGTATCTCTATACTTGCACGACATATTCAGTTTGGTACTTCTTAATTTGTTTATAAACATGTCGGTAAGAAGAAGAATAGCAGGCAATACTGTTGAAATTATCAATATGATCGAGTGCTAACTGATCTTCTTAAATCATGTAACGGCGTTCCAAGCTTAGCTCTTTTATCTATTAGTAGAATTGATTTCCGCAACTATCTTGTTCAACCGACTCCGCCGATCGACAACTACAGTTATTATATTACGGCAATCGACAAACTAATACAAGGAGTCCGATCGTATCTCGTTTTCCTTGAATTAATCTATGAGAGTATGAATTTCTACGACGACATCCGCAGTCTGGCAATTAGTGCCCTTTTTCAAAAACACGGCGATGCTCACCTGCTACTTTCTTCACGACATCCGGTTCCACCTTGATGTCCGCGGACCCATTCATCTTGGTCTCGTTGCCCTTCTCCATGCAATCGAAATCAAGCGCATAGTTGTCCTTGCCGTTCCACATGTTGACCCGCGATATGGTGAACGCGTGATCCTTAACCTTCATGCCGTCGGTCTTCTCTGCTAATTGCTCATCGTGATCCGGCCGGTTGTTTAACTTTATATCAGTTACGTTCAACAGCGTCGGCTCAGTCGACGAGTCCGGAAAAGCGACCATACCTGCAATTTTTTCCGATGATTCGCACGGTGTCGCGTTCTCACGGCACGAGTCGGTCGAGTTCGCATTTTTTTTTTTTAATAAACGACAATGGTAGAGGAAGAGTTCCGAAGGTCGGCGTTCAACGGGTCATAGATCAAACTCGACTCGAGACGGTGCTTGTTCTTTCCTTTCGTTTCACTAAATTCAAATGACCACGTACCGGATTCGTTGCTGCCGGGCAATCGTATAGTATCCCCGTCGAAATTGGCAGACTCGGGGATCGACCTGTGATAGTTTCACGTCGGACCTGCCTATTTCGGTCAGCCTTGATCTAGAGAAAATAGCCGAAGCAAGAGGAAAATATTAGTGGCACGATCCTCTTCCTCCGCAAAGAGCGAACAGAGATTTAATTATAAATCGGCCGATTAAATTCCCAAGATAGACCAGAGCCTATCACCTTGACTCTTATCGATTCGTTCGGTGGCCATAAATCTTGTTATTGATTCGTTGATTGTTTGATGATCGATATTGGCCACGGGTACTCATTAACTGATAATAACCGCGAGAGAACACCGGGATTGATGGTTACGATACGCCGGTCTTTTCGGAGTCGTTGCTCTTCGGCTAGACGGCCTGATAGCGCGTGAAACATTATATACGTGATCAGCACGGTATCGTTAACGACACGAGGAATTTAGTTCTTGTGTTACTATTAATCTGATCCCACGTGTCGCCGGATTTAAATTGCACGCGTGCAAAACGCTGCAAACGGCTGTGCAGGATTTATTCGAGAATCCACTTAGAGGACAACATTTCCTGTGAAACTGCTAATGGAATCACGGCGATCGCACTTCAAACGAGACCACGAGATTTCGAAAAATATTCATTAGCCGAAACTCGAGCCGCTTATTTAATTCACCGGTCCTCGACTATCCACTCGTTTAAACACAGATATTTCCCATTCATCCAATTTCCTCGCGCTTCCCCGTCGCGTTGAAAATACAGCGACATTGCCGTTGCCGTGTCCTCGAACAAATTCATGTACAGTTTCCGCGTATCGAATCGTTTTGTACGGCTTATCGTCTTGCGTGCCGCTAAGATTTATCATACATGTCCATCTAAATTAATGGCCTCCGTAGGCCCGTAAATTGATTACCGACAATTAAACACCGATTATGTCGCAAACAAAATGGGGAAGAAGATATCTCGGGTTCCGACCTTCTCGAGGTCTAAACTTTCACTTATTCATTTATAAATGCTGTTTTTGTGGCGTTTGGTACAAAGTCCAAATCCAAACCGAGTCCAAGTGGTTTTAGAGCCCGAATACCACACAAATGTGAAACAGAATTTATCCGGATTAATCCTTACGTTGATAACCTGACCTAGGTTCACTTGCTGTAATTCGATCATTTTTGTTCATTGAATAATGCCCATTCTTTGAACACTATTACGTATGGTTTCCAGGTAAACGGGATTTACGCGACGAATCTTAAATACTAGAATTATTTTCTTAATTGGTTGCCAGCTCGAGTGTCAAGAGATTGGACGAAAACAAGATAACAAGAGCTCTCTCGTTCGCTCCTCGGAGTGTTTAACAATTTCGAGAATAAACTAGAAAGAAAAAATAGCATCGTGGTTGTGACTGGTACTTACGTAGTAACGATATATCGAGGAATTTGCGCCAGCGTGTCGACGTTTCCTAGTAAAACGTTGATTGTTCGTTGATGTTCGATTGACCCTGCCACTTCTGGCTCGCGCTGCTTCGATCTCGTTCTCGAAGGAGCGTTCGGTCTCCGGCCGGGATCCTTGGTGCTGGAAATGCGGGTGGTTGGCTCGCGGTGGTTGTTCCCGTGTCGGGCCAAGGTGGAGCACTGTGATCGAGGATCGATGAGGCGACGCGGGATCGCGTCGCGGGACTTTCGGTCTCGCAAAAAAGTGAAGTCCCGAGTGTAAAGATGTCGCACTACTGCCGCCTTTCGATCCGTTTGCTTCACGCGGTCGTGGTTGACTGATAAAAGAAGCCTCGGCTCGTTTGTCGGTACTTCAGCCGCCTATGTGCATAGGAGATGCGTGCGACGTGTTCCTTGCCGTCCGTCCGCACGCACGTGCGCTATCTCGTTGGCCGTGCGACAGTGGGAGGAGGAGCGCTTATCGTGAATAAATTGTAGATCACTAATTGATTTGCGACGTCGCTCGCGTGAAATCCCCATCCGAACTTGGATCGATTCTAGACAGCCCCCACCATCGACAAACCCGTCTCCCACCTAGCGCACTCGGACAATAATACGCAAGCGGCCGGCGCAAACTGTGAACGACACGAATTTAATCGTGTAGCTAGACGACGAGGCGACAATTACTGGGAATCGCGGATCACTTCCGGCAATGTCCGCTAGTCATGTTCGCGCGGCGCTGTCGGAACGAAGATGTGATCGGATCCTTGTGGTTGAGAGATTTTTCTTTTCTTCGGCGTCTTATCTAAGCGACATTGCGACTACTGGAGTACACGAAGTGCAGATACGTCCAAGGCGACCGACTCGATATCGAGAACGAGTATTTAGTATATGAATCGCGACAACCGACGCTTTTCTAGATAAGCCCGTGTAGCTGGACGTCTTTTTTTTACCGGAAGCTCACGCGATTCATGCGAATGAATGATGTAGATCTAAATCCAGCCTTCAGGGTAATCGTGAAGCAATCGGCGTAACATGACGACCACCGCGAGCGTCAGGGACGCGCCTTTCCCAAATGATACCGCGATCTCAAACAAACATCGATTTGTGACATGCACCGACGATTCATGTGGTATCGATGACGCGCCCGCCAACCACGATTCGGTTAAATAATTCGTGGCGACGAGTGTTCGCGCTGTTCACGGAACAATGGGACGATTTAACTCGCCAACCATTATTCCGAGTAATTATGAAACAAAACGAATGCAGACAAATTACAACGGCACGGCCGTCATCGCCGTGACTTTGCTATCATTAAAAATAATAAAGGGAAACAAGGAGGACATTTATCGGTATCAGGCAGCAGGATCAAGGATGTCGCGTTCGACGAGTCCTGCTCGCGTAAAATCGTAACGTTTGGAATTCTTTCGAGCCGACAGACACTAGTTTCAACTATATAGCTAATTAGTAAATACTAGGCGAAAGTAAAAATTTGAATGGAATCATAACAAGTGGCAAATTCGTTGTCATTTCCCGGATACAATTGGTGGTCCTGAATCGGTATTACGTAGATAATGATTAGAAACTGGTTGGATCGAACAGTTTTTGTGTAAATGAAAGTTTAGATCACTGGTATACACAGATCTTGCAAACACTGTCAAAACCGCGTGTCTTCCTTTGAAATGAGTAAATAATTCGTCGTCGCTTCGTGAATACAATATGGAAACATGAGTCCGTGTTACGTAGATATTCTATAATACGTAGATATTCTATATTACGTAGATATTCTACTAATTTGTACAATTCTATATATATATATAGAATTGTACAAATTAGTTCCTATAATAAATATATATATATTTATTATAGGAACTAATTTGTTCAATTCTCTTCTAACTAAAAGTTTAAATCGGAATTAGGTGCACACAAATATTATAAACATTGTCACGAGATGAGTAAATTCATCGTTACTTCGCGAATAAAATAAGCAATTTTGAATCGAAATTACGTAGACATTCGAATGAAAAACTGTGTAATTTGATTGCACAGCTTTCCGCTAAATGGAAGTTTCAAATGTCATGAACCCCCGTGTCTTTTCTAACAGAGGGATCCGATTTCAACCAAATCGACGAGAAACTATGGAAAAGGCACCAACTATTTAGATTCGTTTACAGAAATGCTCATCGAATCTTCAGCGCCCACCTAATTGTAATTATCGTTTCCGCTGGAAATCCTTTGTTTAACCGTGATTTTATCAGATAACAAGAAATGTCACTCGATCCGCTCTGTGTTTACTGTCCGCGCCTTCAGACCATGAGAACGTAATGGAAATTGCGCGCGAAACGTTCCGACCAAACGATTCAGCGACGCTCGGGATTCCCATTAAAATCTGGCACGGGGGTGGTGCTGTTACGGGGCCCGTGAACACTTGCGTAGAATCGAAATTCATGGCTTACGTGACTCGAACGCGTTTCGAACCTCCGCACCGGACCGGTAGCAGCCGTGGCACTAATTTCACGAGAGCCTAAACAACAATAACGACGCCGAGTATAGGTCAAGTACGTGTCACGGTATTTACATTCGAGCAGGTGCCACTCTGTTTGATATCATCCTCAGTCAAAGGGGTGCGTTATCGGACCGGTAAACAGGCTCAAATATTGTTCCGCGATTTTCTAGATCGCGAAAATATGCTCGGAACGCGGCGCGCGCAGCTTTATCATCGAGAGTGCAAGGTTCTCGAGGCTGGCTGTTTAACGAATGCTAACGAAGTATTAAAAATCGGTCTCGCCGAGTCGCCCATCTCTGTGCCCCGTTGCCGGCAGCATAAACAAGAAAATCCTGACACCTCTCGAACGACGTTCGACGTGTGTATCGCACTAATAAGACTACCACGGTATACACGAATTTTATAGCGGCTTTATCACTGGCTGTAAAACGCACGGATCTACCGTGTGATCTCGCTGCAGCAATCAACACTGTAAACCACGTTGCGCATGAAACAATGGCCATATAGTGGTCGAGAGTTCTCTTCAAATTCATCAGGCCCGTTTTCTATTTCAATGAATACAATGTCGAACCGCGTTTCTTGAAATTCCTTACCTACCGATTGCTTATACTTTCTTTATCGTATCGTTTGGAACGGACAATGATGATGATTTCTGTCATATGTATTGGGTCGTTCGGAAAGTTGTTTCGTTCTTTCACGAGAAAATAAAAGACAATTTGTTAATGTTTCAAATAAAAAAAAGACCTTCCGACGTTTTTCTGGTCTTATTTCGTATTCGGCCCCGTCGTTTGCTGAATCACGTGCTTCTTTAACGGGCTTACAAAACGAAATTTTTTTTGAGAAACGAAACAACTTTCCGAGCGACCCAATATAATAATCTCGGATATCAATCAGTGTCTATTTCAATCCTACGACGTTTGTAGAATGCTTTGCACAGCGGGACGATAATTAAATGCCAACGTAAATCAAAGTGACGGGATCGAAAGAAATACGATTTTTAAGAATGATACCGCATTCCTTGGCTAACAACAGCGAGATTACCTCCTTATTGAAAACCTGGTGCACAGCGTCGTGCTGTGCGTCAAGTTCACGTTCCCGATGGCATCGTAGGTGTTATCGGTGCACCATGAGTGGGTAAATAATTGCATTAAATTGAGGAAAACAAAGTGGCGTGCCCGTTTCGCCGAGGCGAAGTGAAAAAATACGTAGGTTAGTTGAAATTCTAGAAGGATAAATGTATAATTTATGCCTGCTATGCGGCGACGTTCGTCTCCGGGAAAATTACGAAATAAATCCGCAACTCATTTCGGTTTTTCCAACCAGTTTTACTAACGCGTATCACACCGCCAAGAATGCCTTGACGGTGCATCTAGAATTTCAGGATTGATGGCAGAAGTTTGTGGCATTTGTTTGAATATGTCCCAAGCGATTGGTCGTTTAGAAATAGATAATGCCAGGACTGTTAACTAGAATGCCCTCAGCCGATATGGCAATAAAGATTAAACTTTAAACGACTTAAAATTACGAGTTTTCGGCAATTTATCAAACCTGTTAATACTTCCTCAATGGCATAAACAAGCTTGTGAATAACCATTAAGAATCGTAATGTTATTTACGAATCTTCTGCAATTACCGCATCTTGTGCGTCTCGGTTGATCAAAGTAATTTATAAACAATTCACTTGAGCAGATGCATAATGTCTAATTATCAAAAAGGTATCTACTGGCTAATCATGAGATGCCAAGGAAATATGCGCAGAATGACATGGAACGACCGAGAAAGGAAAAAGTGGTAAAAGATGATAGAGAATACATTGAGCTGGCAGTAGACAGCTAAATGAGGTTCTAGAGGTTGTTAAATGATAACTGATTACGTTGCATACAACTAAAATGGTAGCTGAGATAAGTGAGCGATTTAAGAATGTTTGAAGATGAGAAAAAGAAGGGAACAATGCAGAAAAATGGTTATGGATGTGTTTACGGATCGTTAAAGAAAGTTAGAAGAATCTCTCGCGGACGTCAATGTCCAAAGAAATCGGTAATAATCAGAGATGCGTATGTAATTGGCAGAGGGAAAAATCTGGGGACTCCCATGAGAAGGACTTCCCAGCTCGGAGGCCTCGTAGAGAATAACAATATTCAGTTTATACGATATCTTTGTCCCTGATCTGATAGAAAAATAAGCTATTCAACCGATTGCATTTCTAACTAACTCATAAATATACAGATCGCAGATCTTCATGCAAATTCTGATTTTCACACATCATTGTACAAAAAAATAATATAAAAATGCTATTGGTCCTCGTTGATTTATACGCGTCCTTGAATTTTTTAAATCTGCACACGTCACGAATACATAAAGATCCGCAGGTCTACTCGTAAACCAGACCAAATTAATAATCCTAAATGAACTGTTTATACGTTGGCGTTTAAAAATAATCTTATCTCTCGCATAATACATTGCTGTTAATAATATGGTAATGAGAGGGTGAAGAAATGAAACGACACCGGTTAATGATTATTAGACTATATTATTGGACGTATCCAACTATTCTTGACTAACAAATAATATTTATCGACGAACAACGAATCTCTATGAACTTACACTGTAATTTTGATTTTTCGAATTTTGATTTTTCGCTCTTCCCGCTCTTTGTACCCTCGATCGTTAATCGCTAACAATCATCTCAAAAGAATACCAAACTCACTAAGAAACATTGATACACGAAGTTCGTTTTGTATGGCGAATGATCCGAATACATTTGAAACGTATCCTTCCTTCCACGATAGGAACATTATGTTTTGGCGTACACGCGTAACACGTAAATCCGAACCAGTTTGTACAGGAGAACTTGCTTCAAAGTTTATCTACATTTGTAAGAAGTTTGCGAAAGTGTACGTGTATTTTGTTCAAGTTCTCTTTCGCACAAACTAATCACGGTTGGGCTCGATGCAAATTCTGTTTCTCGAACACGCGAAATCAATTGCGAGTGTTTTATGGAGTTCGTAATCCCTTACGCAGTTACAATGCTTGATGGTTTTCTCGTTGGAACTGATAAGTAATGAAAACAGGAACGTTACAAAGCAATATATAAATATTAGAACCTCTATCGCGTAAATACTTATAAATAGACGTATTTAGATGAAAGCATTACATTAGGAACATTCGGTTTTCTGTATTCTAACATTACACATGTACAGCTATCGTTACACTTAAAATTATGGATTTCTCTCTCTCTCTCTCTCTCTCTCTCTCTCTCTGTCTGTCTGTTTTCTCTCTTTCCACTTCTCTCAGCCATTCTCTCTTTCTCTCGGTAAGAAACAATCGATACCTCTTTCTTCGGCATTCTGTTTTGTAACGTACAAATGCTATCTCCCGTGTCTCCGGAAGTCTAATCCGCTTCCGTCGATCGGTAGAGCGTCGACTGTCGTTTTGCAAAAATAATCTCCCGTATCATCTGACTTTCGCAGAAAAATAATTTGGTATGGTGCGCGTTTAGTTATTTGTTCCTCCAACAACGCTGACAACAAACGGTCGGTTCGAATATTCATAATTATCCTCCGTTTGTATGTTTTCGGTATGTTTTCGCGGCAACCGATTATTATGTACACATACACACGCGCTTTCATACACGCTCGCACACGTTGTTCTGCACACCACTTTGTAAATATATATATGCATATATTTATCTATCTGTATATGTATATATATATATATATAATATATATATATTTATATATTTAATAATTCGTCATCGAAACAGTATTTACTTGTACTTCTGGTTCACCGAGTAGAATGCATTCATTTTCAATTACATTAGCCGCCTAAATGTCCTCGTTATTCGCTAAGTGTGAAATACCTAAGAGGACCCTGAATCGTGGTACTTAACGATCGAAATACTTGTCGCGGTTGGCCGTGTACCCCCGAGTCGTCCCCTCCCCCCCGTATCCATTTTTTTAACAACTAATTTTGATTTTCTCTCAATCGCTTAACCTAGCGCGCACGTTACGTATTTCACGATATCCTCGAACGTATCGTCGCCGTACTTATAGTATTGCTTAACTGCAAAAAGAGTTGGTGTACATAATTCGCAAGAATCACACACACACGCGGCGCGCAAACACACACGCAAATAGAACACGCGTATGTACACATGCGTTCGCTAGTTGTAAAAACGAGACCTGCTAAAACCGTATTACAAATGCGATCGATTAGCAGGATCGATATTGGTCGAGATCCGAACAAAAGGACACACCTCGTCTCGATTCGAACGTTCTGATCAGCCCGCGGCTGCGCGGCTCGTTAAAGCTTAAACTTAGGAACATACGTTCGTACAATATAGATTAATAGGAACTTAGGGTACCATCGGTCTATCACGTGTACACATCGTTTTAATCAAACTCTGGGAGCGCGCGAATCGCCGATCGATCGTTATTTACAGCGGGTCCAATGAACGACATCATCTTTCACGCGCCGGTAATCATTGTCTCGAACTTATAGGAAAATACGGATAACCAGCAGTATTGCGTCATTGCCAGTAAACGTACAATGCGATGCGTCCTCTCGGTATACGTCTTTGTGCGTTCAGAATTTCTCGTGACGGTTGCGTAACCTTTTTCAACCAGAGCTATTATTGTCAGACGGCTGCACGATGCTTTACGTAAGAGCAAAAAAAAAAATAAAATCAGCTATATTTTTTTGCAATATATCTGCAGATATATGTATATACGTAGATATGCATATACACGTGCCGATCTCTTAAGTGCCGCTTCGTCCGTGAACGAACAGCAAAATACCAAAGATGTAAACGCGAAATTGCTACCTGAGTTTTTACTTAGTTGCGTTAATTAGGTGCCGCTCCATTAAAAAGTATATGATCTAGCTACGGGAACTAATTCGTTGAACAGTTTGCTAGTGCTTTCCTCGAAATAAAAGATACGAGCATATGACAACAAAAATGACGGATTTTGAACCTATTATTTTATAATTATTGAGATTGTACAGATGCTTTTACGGATAATTAGTGGATATACCTATTTATTTGTGGATACTTTGCAATAAAAATTGTTCAATATCAGTAGTTATTAGTTCAGGTGTTACGTATCTGTTAGATTACAAAATTTATTTAAACGAAAAATGAGATACTTATTAGTGTGCTTATGTACACTTAGATTATCGTTTATGAACGTGAAGTTAAAATGAACAACACTAACGAGCGTCAATTGCGCTAATTGTCTCTCAGCTTGTAAACAAAAATGGATAATTTGGGAAAAGGAGATACGACTATTCAAGCTTCGTTTTAATCGTTATAATCGTATCTCCTCTTCCCAAATTGATCATTTTTATTTATAAGCTGAGACACAATTGGAGAGAATTTACCGTATTTATAATAACACGGCGAAAATTCTAATCTTCGTTCCAATAATTTCCGACTGAAGATTTGTATCGCAAGTGTTATATCGATACTTTATTCGCAAGGCAGTGGCTATGCCAATTTTGATCGAGAATATTTAAATCGTTCACTTAATTACTCAATCTTGGGCAATTAAACAAAATCAGTTGCTGTTATATCAGGAACGTCGGAAAGCCTAATAAGTCTATAAGAAAAATTATTGTATAAAGCTCAGGTTTGTTAAAAACATCGATAATAGTACAGTTGTGAAAATGTTCCGCCGTCCGAGGATTAAAATAGAATTATCAGTTATTCTGTCATGTTAAGAGGAAACTTAAAATTCTGTTTCTACGCGATTATTCCAAACGAAATTATTAGTTCATAATTATTGAGGATAACTGGTTGGTATACGACTGAAATTGATATTCCTATTGAACAATTCATTAAAAAGTTTTCAATTGCAAATTCTTGACTCCCAAAATTATTATTATTATTATGATATTTTTAATTATTAATTTAATTATTAATTATGGTATCATCCTCGGTAGATATAACGCGTTGAAACAAAAATACAGTTACTCGAATTTCAAAATCAAACGTTCCACGTCCGCCAACATATGTTACCGTTCACCTCGTAAAGGTCTCAAAATATTTTTGGAAAACCGCAATATCGGCAACCGATGAAAGCTGTTGTATATCGAAAAAGTCGAATCCCCGATTGTCCCGAGCACAAAAGCCGGACGCATCGCTGCATCCACGTTTCCGAGTTTACGCGATTTTATTGCAGGAGGAATGAAAAGAGAAAACGCGGTACTATCGAGCTAAAAATGGCACGTGTTGCGCGAAAGGGGTGCCCGCGAACCGTTCACCCTTCCGCTCGACGTGGCCCATTCACAAAGCCTATGTTAATTCCTCGGACTTTTTTCGGGATCGACCCTAATTTTGACGATTTCCACGGGTTTTACAAACTTTTTTTTTCTCTTCATTCCCTGTGTCCCTTTTTCTCTTGCTGTTAGCCGGTGTTTCTGGAACCGACGGCACACGCTCCCATCTGTCGTCGTGGTCGTTCGTCGACAGGTCGGCGAAAAGCTGCCGGGGGAGAGGCGAGTCGGTTACAATGGAAAATCTAGGAGCGCGTGCTAAGCCAAGAGGGAGCATGCCGGCCGAAGGGACGAAAATCTTATAAAAGATTTCCAAAATATTGTGTAAATCGGCTGGGGTGTGCGCCAGCTGAAAATTTGGGGTGAAATCCGTCGAAATGGACGTGTGCCGTGGCTCGCACCCGGCACGCTTCACGCGCCCCGCTAAACAAATAAAGGGTTGCGCGCCTTTTCCGCGCGGCCCCCTTTTCGAAACCCAGGACGCAGCCGAACAATGCCGGTATTTTCACCCCGTTCGGCCAAGTTTTTCCCGAATCGCGGAATCCTTGGTGTGTTTCACCCCTTTTTGAAATCGGTCGACTAGAAAAAAGGAAAAAAAAACGAGAAACAGAGAAAAAGAGAAAGAGAGAGAGAGAGAGAGAGAGAGAGAGAGGAGAGAGAGAGAAAGAAAGACACACACACAGAGAAACAGAAAGAGATGAAAAGAATGTGTGTACACGGGAGAAAAGCATGGCGCGTTTGTCGTGAGATCGTTGAAAGGATTCCACTGATTCGAACCATTTTATTTTCCGACCGGTTTTTCGCCGCTGTTACCCGAACCCTTTTCACGCTTTTGTAAACTATTCCGCGATGATATTTCATTTCCGCGTGACACGGTTTCGGGGACCGATCGGACGCCCGCTTCTCGCTTATCGCGGTACTTCTACGAAATTAAAAAATTCTTTTTGTTAGAATAAAAGCTGCTTCTGGCGGTGACTCGACTGCAATTTCGTTCGCCGTTGTACTCGATGTCCGTTGGTCCTCTAGCTACCTATATTTCGATTAATCAACTCTTTTTGTTTGTTGCGCGATTGTTCCTTGACCGTGAAAACTGTTCAAATAATTAGAACACGGATTTCACGCATTTTTGACAAAAATAAATGAATGAAGAACAATGCTGTGAAGAGTTTACAAGGAGATATCAATATCGTTGCGTTGTTTTCGACATGTTAAAATTATTGAAAGAAGAAGTACGCGTCCCTATTTAATTTTTATTTGCCACAATCGGAGGGAAAGATTTTTTATTTCGGATAATGATGAAATGTCACAAACGAGACAGTCACTGTCGTACGAAGAAAATCTGCCTAAAATAATTCAGAGAAATTATAAGAGAGGTTTAAGAATTTCGATAAGGTACAGCTGAAAGGAGAGATCCATAATTAATATCGATAATAGTAAATGCGAAGATTCGAAACGAAATAACGACGTTTAATCGGACCGTTTAATCCGACAAGATACTTCGAGGAACGCCCGAAGACAACGGACTCGACCCGTGAGAACATCTCCCAGCCCCGGTCGGACTGGTATCTCGTAATGGTCGTTATCTTTGGCTACGACGGCGTCGTTTATAAGATCGAACAATAGCGCTTCACGAAATTCGCTACGTAGCGAAATATTTTGTGGACCCTCGACCCGCCACGTGGATTCCTTTGATCGTCGAAGACGTCGGATGCGAGAGTGTGGTAGTTCGGCCGGCGGTGGTGAAATTATTACGAGAGCGGAGGGGATGAAATTTCCAAGTTGCCGACCGATGGGGGAAAGGAAGCGTGGAAACGAGAGGAAGCGAGGGGGTGAGAAAGTGCTGCGGAGCTTGGAGAAGGTAGAGAGAGACTTTGATAATTGCAATTCACTTCCTTGTTGGTGTATAACCAGCGTTTGTGGTGGTTGATGAGTGGGATAACCGTCGGGGTGGACCTTGACGAAAGTGGCGGGGTGCGTTCGGCTCGATACCTTTCTTAAATTTACCAGGAACCTCGAAGACCGGACCGTCGACTGCCGCCATCGGTTTCGTAAATAAATGACGGCTAGGGAAACAAACGGAACGGTCCCGATTATTCTATTCAGCTTCGGCGGGGGTGGGCGCGAGGCACGAGTGGACGAAGGAACAATATTACTTGGCTGTGTTCGAGACCATTCTGCGGCTCCACGCCCTGGCCGCCCTTAAAATTTTCGTATTGTTCCCGGCTAAATAAAACCCTCCGCGAAGAAAGCCGAGTGGTATTGAATTCGCGGCGAGAGACCGACAACTGGAGGATTTACTTTAAGAAGGTCCAGGCTGCATTGTTGCGATTTCACAGTTCGAAGTATTAAATTTTATTTGCCAAACAGAAAAACCTCGCCGCGTTATTTATGGTTTCGATCGGTGCGGCGCGGCGGCCGCCTCGGGGCGAAGCTTTCCTTCTAGCCCTAATTAATAACTGGAGGCGAACGATAATGAAAAATTGCTGGTTGTTTTATCTACGGGAAGGAATTACATTTCCCCCTCTGTGTGCACATATGTGTATGTGTGTGTATTATATGTATGTTATATATATATATTCTCCCTTTTTCGGAGCTCTTGGAAACCGCAAGAAGTTATTGATTTTTATATATATACGATTTTCGGTGTGTACGCTCGTCTCTGTGTGTTTGCGTACAAGAGTAGGGGATGGCTGTGTGTCATTTACTCATTGGTGGTTGGTGGGACAGAGATGAGAACGGTTGCCTTCCGCCTTCCCTTTTCAAACCGAGTCGACTCCGGCCATCAACCGAAAGGAAAACTCCGATATAGCGCAGGCGTTTCACGTCTTCGGGTCGCGCTCTCCCTCTCGCTGAAAATTGACCAACCCGCTTTTCCTTTCGTTTTCCCATAAAATATTATCCCTCGCTACACTCACGACGTATCGTCCAGGAGCTGATACCCCCACCCCCTCCCCTGTCATCGCTGCTCCACCCTCTTTTCCTTTTCCGTTATATCGTCGCTCTCTCTCTCTCTCTCTCTCTCTCTCTCTCTCTCTCTATCTATCTATCTATCTATCTATATATATATATATATTTCTTTTCCTCTTTATTTCATTCTTTTTTTCGGTACGTGTTTGCGCGGAATGGAAAAAA
Source organism: Megalopta genalis (assembly GCF_051020955.1). Classification (NCBI taxonomy): domain Eukaryota; kingdom Metazoa; phylum Arthropoda; class Insecta; order Hymenoptera; family Halictidae; genus Megalopta; species Megalopta genalis. Next base: position 1,623,809 of record NC_135015.1, on the reverse strand, counting down.
GTTTCGTTAAAGAAACCAGATACGATGATATTTGACTTGTGCGCGTGTTCTTCTACCGGGTAAAGTGACAAAGGTTCGGGACACGCGAGCAATTTGTCACAATTTAATTCATGACGGCGACCCCGTCGCGATATGCTGGAAAACTTCATCGGAGCGGCACCCTTTAAAATACGAAACAATGAATTTGATCGATCTGACGGGAAGGGCAGTCGAGTAAATTGAATTATACAAGTTGATATCGTGCAGCGGTAAACGGTGAAAATTTAATGAGCAACGTAAGAACGGACGAGCGGTTAGAAACGGAAGGAGTGAAAATCAAATGGAGCATATAATGAAATCAAAGAAATAAAATGTTGTTTTATTCGTACATACCCGGTCACACGTGCGTAAATCATAGTAAATCGAGGTCGAAAATATACAAAATAATACAACGGGAATGTAATAGGATAAAAATCAGGAACGTCCTTACTTCGCAGTCTTATTATAAAAATATACGATCGATTTTGTATCAATAAATCATTAGTGGTTAGTGGTCGTTATGTATGTACGTATACATGTACACTATGTACTACATGCACGTGTACATATCGATACTCGTATGTGTACATATTTATATGTATACACGCTCTCTCCGACTACGTCGACGTGACTAGATCAGCGTTTTTGGGATTGTAAATCGTTTCGAAAATGACTAGATCGGATCAGAAGAAACTTCCTCTTGACGCGCGGTGTACGTTAAACAATTCGGTACGCACTTGGAAAACACGTACACTCGTCTAATGATAATAATAATATTATTATTAATAATAATAATAATAATAATAATAGTAATAATAATAATATAATACAGATTATGCGTATATAATACTTTCGACATCAGTGTGCGAAATACGCTCGATCTATGATACGCGTATTCATATGTATGTATATATATACCAATAATATATATATAATATATATCAATAATCAATATATTTCGTGTTTCTTTCATTTCCTTTTGATTTAAGGGGGTAAAATTTGATTTTGCGCTCAATTACGTTTAGTCAAGGCAACGCTAGTTTCGGGACGCTGTTGGTTCGCAATCAAATCATTCGCCGGGGTCCGCGATGCCGTCGTGATTTCCTGTGCCAGCGAAAATCCACCGAAAAATGGAAAAGAAAATGAGAAAGGAAAATACAATCTTTAAAAAGGAAACCAATGCTCTGGAATCGATGAGATTCGATCGGGTCAACGATTCGCAGCCGGCACACGAGAAACCATGACGCTCCCTCGTTCCCCGGCGTGTCTCGTTGCCCGATATATATTATCGACTGCGAGTCGTTACAATAATTAAAATCTACGACCCTCGTTGCCGCGCACGGGCCATTAAGTGCACAATACGCGTATTTCCATGGGATGCAATTAAGAGGGTGCCGATTTACATGGACGCACGCGTTTTGCATGTCACCCGTGCGTTCCGCCCGTGGGGTGAGAAAAATGGACAAAAGGGGGAGAGGGGCAGGCCTTTAAGAGCTCTCCCTCGCCCCCCTCGGTTACCGATCGTTTCTCCTGGACTTTTTCGGAAAAATTCCGACCAAGGTCGCGACCTCTCCACTCTGACCTTTCCCGCGAGGGGACCAGATGCAGGACCGTTTGTCCAGACCCATCTCGGCTGCACCACAATGCTGCTAAAAATTCTATTTTCCCTACCCGAAATTCTCTCTTTCTCTCTCTCTCTCTCTCTTCCGCTCTCACTCATTCACTCATTCTCCATCTCTCTCTCCCTCCCTTTCGTTCGTTCTCCCTGTTACTCGACTTTTTCTTTGACCGGCTCTCTATCCTTATTTCTGGATCTCCCCACCTTCGCACCCCTCCGTCGATTCTCTCTCTCTCTCTCTCTCTCTCACTCTCTCTCTCTTTCTCTTTTCCTCTCTCAATGGATTCGTAATGGCCGATTCCTCCGGCCCCCCCAGAAATATGTTAATGCACGCGTGCGCGCATACACTAATTCGACCCGAATTTTCGCCGGAAAACCCGAGCGTGGCCTGTTAAATGACGCGGCGCTCGAATTTCAGCTGTCCCGGGGAAATTTTTATGGGCGCTGAGACAAAGGTCACCCGGCCCGACCCGCGCCCGTTTTTGCGTCCGACGCGTACACGCGCGCAATAAATCGTGATCGGGCGGAACGAGCCCCGACTCGACTGACCCGGTCGTTTACCGAATTTCCAAAAACGCAGCTGGACTCCGATCGCGGCGATTATTTCTGTCGCGGTCGAGATCCTCCGATTTCGTGTTCGTGTTCGGCACGCCCGAAACACGGCGAAAACGGATGAACGTGGAGCGCGCGTGGCGTCCTCCTCGTGCAAACACGACGAAAGTTGTCGAAACGGGCCGCGTTATTATTTCATAATCCGAGGTCAACATCGCGTGGGCGTGCGTCGAGGGCGGAAACGTAACGCGCGCCTGTTTGTTCGTCGAAGGGACGAGCTCCCCACCGGTGCAAAGAACGCATTTTCGAGAGGCGAGCTCAGTTTCGAGCGGCTGCTGCATAGCCATCGGCCGGTCACTCAAAAACAGCTGTCTTTTCGAACACTTCGATCGACTGTCTCGCTGACCGTTAGCCGTGAAGCCGGGAGAAAGCTGAAAACCGAGTAAAAAATACACCGCACAACGTATCTCTTTTTTTCTTCTACGTATCGTTAAACCGTTATACGATCCTCCTCGAATTCGAACGACGGCGCGGCGCGCGTTATGGCCTCAGCGTTACGCGCGATAATGATAACAGGAAAGACGGCCATTACGAGATCCAGAGAATCGCTCGTGTGTTTCTCTATAATTATATTTGCTTCGTCTTCACCGGTGACAACGAAAATAGTATGTGTCGATAGGCTCGTGTCGGACGTGCGCCGGGGAAAAACTCGACTTTTTGATGGGCGACAATGGAAATTTTGATTCTCAGTTTCTTCAGCTGCAAGGCACGAGGTTGAAACAGCTTCTCGCAAAAAGGAACTTCACGTTTCATTGTACAAACAACTAGACTATGCGAATATTAAACTGTTTCGGTATAGTAGTTCGAGAGGTATGGTTGGCAACCACGAGTAGAGTAAAAAATGGGAACCGTACGGTTGAATATATTCGCGAGGATGGTCGTCCGAGATCTTCCGATTGCGAAGAAATCGGGGGCGCGTTATTCGATACTCGCGAAATGCTATATCGATAATATTTAAACGATTATTTTAATTCTATGCGATCCGTTGGCTGTGTATACGATTGTACTTTTTGTTGCGAGTTATACTGTGTCGACCCTGAGTTTTCATTGGCTCTCTCTCTCTCTCTCTCTCTCTCTCTCTTTCTCTCAATTTCTCTTGCATTCTCTCTCTCTCACTCTCTCTCTCACTCTCTCTCTCGCTCGCTCTCTCGCTCTTTCTCCCTGCACGTTGATATCTAAATATTGTAACCGTAGATTAAGTCTGCTGCTGGCGCACGACAATAATTACTAGACTGCGGAATTTTATGCAGTTTGTAATCGATTAAAATCTTCCGAAATTTATAACTCGCAGCGTTCGATACCAGCTCAACTGGAACCGATTTTATTTTTAATCTGCTGCATCTATTAGCGGAGAGAATAGAATATTCAGTAAAAATTTAAAAATATGCATAAAATACCGGCTCCGATGCAGAATAGCGAGAATGATTTTATTTGATTTCGAGTTTATCGAAGCCATTCGCGGAGCAACTAGAATTTGATTTTCCAGTTTCCTTTAACCCGCTCGCAGATGCGTGAATGGTCGTAAACTTCCGCAGTCCGGCAATTATAATTTTTCATCTCGTTCTGTCGTAAGGTTATTTTCTCTGTTTTCACCTTTTCTATTCCTCGTTTATCGTACCTTACGTATATTTTATAAATACCTCTTTAAATCTCCCCCCCCCCCCCCTTCGTTCGCTCTTTCGTTTCTACATAGTATGTATGTGTATTGACTAGCACGATTGCGAAAATGAAGAAGTGATCGCGTATTCTACTTTGCTTCCATGCGTTCCCTTTTGTTCCCGCCTGCGTACACGTAATTTCTGGATTTGAGCAAAAGCAAAACTGGCGTTACGAGGCGAATTGCAAACGAACAAAGGACATTATCGTTGCCCGACAGGTAGAAGATACGGTCGCGTGCTCATTGGAGGTTCGTCGCGTTTAAAATAGGAACTTTCTCTATCGTCCTTTCACGTTATACCATCAACTATTTACAATATAACGTTCCGAACTAGAACAGAATTAACAACGTGGTTTTCAAACGCGGAACCCTTCTATCGTCCACCGACATTGGTCGGAGTGCGAACCGATCCAAGACGCTGCTGTTGGCCGTCTATAAATTATATTATTGTATATATATATATGTATGTATCGAACACTCGATTAATCATCGTTACGAAAGATCACGAAACAAGCAGGACAAACAGGCGCATGAATATGTAGTAGTAGTAATAATAATAATAATAATAATAATAATAGTAATAGTAATAATAATAATAATAATAATAAAATCTTCTGAAAAGCACACATCCCAGAATGTTCGTCCACCACGCTGGAAACTGTCGTCTGGCGGGCCGTTTTGTGTAAATAAATAAATAGTGAATATCAAAAACCATGTTTCGCGTCCGAGGTCACCGTATACGCGCTATTCTCGGTGCAGCAAGACACGCGTACACTAAACAATTGATAAAATGGGACTCCGGTGGAGCCGCGTATATGAAAAATATATATAAACTTTCGCTAACTATTACCTTACACGTTAAATAGGAACGAATAACACGTGCTCAAATCGCAGACGCAGAAACGGGTCCAGGAAATGCCGAAGGGGATCGCGGTTCGATGATCTCAAGCGGGGCTCAGGGTGAAGGAGGCGGTCAGCGCGTTGCTGATCCGCGATTTCACCGGCAAATAGACCAAGGCCGGCGCGAATCGTTTCTCGGAGCCGGACTCGTCGCCGGATTGCGTAATCTCCTGTTCCTCGATTAAAAACGGCTGCATGATCGTTTTGTCCGGGTTCGAGTTCATGTCCTGGGGCATCGCGTAGCAGGCCGGCATCTTGTGTCTGTTCGCGACGTCCTTCAGCGTCCTGCTCAGCTCGGCCAGCACGCTGTCCGTGGGATCGCCTATCGCCTTGTGATCTTTCCTGACATGCTTCTTGATCCTGTTCAGATTGGTCGTCGCGTAGCCGCACTGCGCGCACTTGTACACACCTTGAGGTGTCACCTGGACCGCCGTGTCCTCTTGTCGTTGGTTCCTGATCGATTCCGGGATCGTTTGAATGGCAGTGACTTGCGGACTGTTCCTCGCGCGCTCGTCTTTCGTTTCCTGCTCGAACTTCTCCTTGACTTCGACCAGCTTCTCCATGTCCAGGCCCAAGTTGCCGAGAACAGGCGGTTGAAAGTGAGACAGGAGCGCGGGGAACTGATGCGCCGTGAGCAGGTGTTGATGCAGCATCTCGGGCTGATGAAAGCCCTGCGAGCAGATCGGACACTGCAACGATTTCTCGACCTCCGTGCTCTCCTGAGCGTTCACGTGGGACCGCTCGTGCAGGAAAAGGAACGGCAACACGGTCGTCGTGAAATTGCAATAAGAGCAACGGTAGCTTTTCAGCTGCTGGTCCTCCGAGGATGATCCCAGCAAATTCGACAGCACTTGATTGCCCAGGCCGGCGTACTCCGCCGACTTGATCTGCTGCGGAATATCGAATCCATTTGGTATCTTCAAATTCGAGTTCTGCGCGTTCTTCGAGGCGTTTGATACACGGTTCCCGGATTTCGTAGCTTGATATTGCTGTTCCATCTCGCGCCACTTGTCGATGCCCATCTTCCCGTGGTCGCCCATCAAGTGAGCCTTCAGCCATTTTATGCTGCGAAACCTTCTGTTGCAAATTGGACAGACCTCGGTGAAGTGCGTGAAGTATCTGTGACTGAGATCGCCGAGCTGCTCCGGCTTCAACGCGTCGTCCGCATTAGGCGGCTCTTGAGCCTCCTGCTTCGTCGAGCTGGGCGTGTTCTCGTCCACGATCCCGTGCGTGTTGTGCTTGTGGACACGCAAGAAGTACTTGCTGCACAGCTCCTTGTTGCAGATGTTGCAGATCACTCCGCCGATCTGGGCCCCGTTCTCGATCTCGATACCGTGCATCCTTTGCATGTGCGTCTTCATGAAGTACTTGTTGCACAGCTCCTTGTTGCAGATCTCGCAGTAGCTCGACGTCGGCGTCATCGACATCACCTTCTTCTCGGTCGGCGTCTGGCTGGTCGGTGTCGTATTGGTGACCGTGGCTGTGGTGGTGGGTGTGTGGGGAACGGAAGTCGAGATTGCCGGTTGATGGTCCTCGGCGATGTGTCTTCGGAGAGCGTCTTGGTTGAGATAGTCTTTCCCGCACAAGCTGCAGAAGGAGGAAACTGTCGTCATGGGTGATTTATCCTGCGGCGAGGACCCGGGGTCCTCGCCGATGGTGCCGTGCTCCGTCACCATGTGAACGTGCAAGGCTGCTCTGCAGTCGCACTCTTTGCCGCAGACGGCGCAGCACATGCCCTTGCCGGACTTCAGTCCGTTCAGCTGCAGCAGCATCGTCTGCAACTTCTGGAGGTCTTCGGAGATGGAGTCGTTGCGCTGGTCCTGCTGCTCCAGGTCGTTTTCCTGTTTCGGCGACTGCTGCTCCTCGCTCTCGTGCATCTTCCGACAGTGAGCCTGATACAAACCGATCGTCTGAAACCGTATGTCGCAGGTCTTGCACTCGTAATCCTCCCCCGCCCGTTCATTCGACTCCGTGCTGCACGCGCTCTCCGCCACGATCAGGTTCAAAGGGCTGGTCTGTACTTGATGCCAGGTAGCCGCGGACCCCGGGTTGCTCGGTGACTTCTCGTTCTCCTGAACGACGATGCCGTGCCTCTTCATTTTATGCGTGCGCAGGAAATACTTATTGCAGTACTCTTTACAGCATATCTCGCAAAACGCTTCCGGATTTATGACCCCTAAACGACGCAGCCGATCGGCGTTAAATCCGGCGTCCCTTGCCTGCTGAATCGATTGAGGCGATAGGTGTCTGGGCGCCGGCACGAACGTCGCGTCTTCCTGCTCCATTCCGTACTCCTGTTTGAAAAGGGTCTCCATGCCGCCAGGACTGTTCCTCGGGGTCTCTCTGTCTTCTTCGTTCTGCGGGAACGCGATCTGCGCCTCTTGCGACTGGTCCGGTTGCTGCTCGGTGTGCATCTTCTGCTTGTGCTTGCGCACCGAGTCCTCGTTCTTGAAACGTTTCTGGCAGAGATCGCAGGCCACGCTGGGCGTGGGCGGTGTCACGGGCGGCTCCAGCTTGACCATGCTGTTCGGAAAGCTTGCTGGATAGAGGCTTCCAGCGAGGTTGTTGTCCGCCGTGCTGGGTCCGGGCGAGTCGACGTAGATCCCGTGCTTGTTGGCCTTGTGCGTCTTGAGGAAATACTTGTTGCAGAACTCTTTATTGCACAGGTCGCAGTACGCGTCCGGATTGAAGATCCTCATCGGCGCTTGGCCCATCGGCGGGCGGACGATGTGGCTGGAATCGGTTAGCGGGAACGCGGGCAAAGGTAGATACTGTGTCAACGCGCCGGGGAACCCCGCTTGAAGGGCTTGCAAGTGATTCGGTAACGCGGAGAGCTGGTTCACGGGACTCGGCCATAGCTCCTCGTTCTGCGCCTGCATCTGCGACTGCACGTGTTGCCCTGTCGCGCCTAGCCAATTGGTCGCAAAGCTCTTTACGCTGAGCAGGTTCACGGGGTTCTCGGATTGGTCCGGTTGCTGCGGCGGTTCCGCCTTGACCACGTTGCTCGGCGAGCCGGTTCGATTGGGACCGGCTAGCCGAACCGCGGCACCGTGCTCGTTGTCAATGTGCGCGTGCAACGCAGCCTTGCTGTCCAAAAACTGACTACAATACTGGCAACGGAACTCGTTATTCAGGTTCTCGTCGCCGCGCGTCGACGACCGGCTCGGTATGGGTGACTGCGTCGACAGCTTACCTTCGCTGTCCTCGTCCTCCTCTTCGTCCTCGTTCGACTCCTCGTGCAGGCCGGCCGTCTGCGTCGAGGAGAATCTTACGGGCGTCGTTTGTTTCCGCCTCTTCTTCGGCCCCGTCGAGTCGACGTCGACGCGGAGACGTTTCCTGGCGTCGCCGCGCTCCCCGCAACTCGACCCGTCGCTGTCCAATTCCGTCAAGTCCGATATCGTCGTTTCATGCGCCATCGTTGAGGACATCGTCTGCTCTACACGACAAGCCCCCGGTCCGCTCCGCGCTCTTAGATCTCGTCACCCTGTCGAGCACAAGAAGTTCGCCACGCGTTACCATCTGCAGTCGCGTACGTCGGAATTCGGTGGTCGCGGGACTGGATCTGTGTCGATCAGATTCTGGGATCGATTGTTCGTGTTTCCAGCGACCTCGATGTAGTATCGTCTAACGAGTGTGGAGGAGAAACATGTATACACAATGGGTTAATCACCAACAATTATTTCACCGTCAAATATTTACAGCGACTCCCGTTTTACTGGCAAATGTTATTAACGACACTTCGTATTCACACTTCGTACACTTCGTACATAAGAAATATATATCTTATACACTTCGTATATAAGAAATACGGCCGTTGCCGACAATATATTAGAACAGCTATTTATAACTAATGAAATAGTTAATAGTTCTCTGTCGCAAGTACAATTAATATATAATTTATATAATAATCAACTAATCAATGACAAGAAACATATATTTTGTATGCCCAAGTGTCAGCCTAAATTGCTTTATAAATTGCTTTAAATCGACGTTTAATGTATAACAATTAATAAAAATTGTTGTTTAATAAAGTACTAATATAAATGTATCATTATTGTCCCTACTTCTACATTTTTTAATAACATTTGTCGGTGAAACGAGAGTTGCTGTAAACATTTGTCGGTGATATCAACGTGCCGGTGATATCAAACAATATCGGTGAAATGCGGCGCCGCTGAAATCGTGTCGATGAAAACATTGTCGGCGAAATAATTGTTGGTTATTTTAAGGTAACCCATACATAATATACATGCATGATGTGTCAAGGCTCATTTGGACACCCTACACGCGAGTGGACATGGTCCGAAAAGGGAGGCGTTTGGGGAACGCGCTATATGAGTCATATGTACGCCCAACGTTTGGGGCTGCACGCGGAGAATAGCAGGAATACGACTTTTGTAAGCTCTGTGATTACTAATTGAACTCGACAGACCCGTGCTCGCTAAATAATCCACGGGTCCGTTTCGAGCTACTCGAATTTCTCGGTAATGCCGGGCGCACGGCGCACAAAATGTTGACGTCGACGCGAGGTATGCGGATGAAATACCAGGTAAAAATGACCGATCGATTTCTCCTTGAACAAATCATAAAAATCATTCGTTTCGTATTCTTACCAGCGATCGTCTTCGGTTCAGGAGTCACCCGTTGGGCATCCTCCTTTCAATCCGCATCCGCCGTCCGACGAGCATTGACAATAAATAAATAAATCAGCTCCGAAATAACACAATCCGGCGCATCGCGTTGAACTTTGTCGGTCGTCTTCATCGTGTGCGAACACTGCCACATCCTTGTCGAAAGCACAAACGATCGCACAGGTCGGAACGCGAACAGTTTCAAGACGAAGACGGAGATTTTTCGAAAGGCGTCACTGGCACGTGGCGAGGGTTGATACACCGGCACGAAGGGTGGCCACCTCCGGGGGACGTTGGTCGAACGAGTACTCGAGAGAGAACCGAGTGCACGATAGAAATTTTACACGTCGTCGGGACGATGGCTCGGCGTGTGCCGATTGGGAGGGTCGATCGGTAAAAATTATCGGGAGGATCAATTCGACGGGAGGAAGAACGAAGGGAGCGACGAGGAAGGTGGATTCTTGAGAGAGATTTAAGGACCGAGACGAACAGCTGCAGGCGAGACGTCAACGAAATTTAAAGATCTTGAAAAGGTGCTAATCTACGATCCCTCGCAGGCTTACGCCTCTCCTGGGCTCTCCCAGGTTACTGTTAGGTGCAGACACGGTGCCCTGTGAAGGGCCTGTCACATCGTTTTCGTCCCTACCACGTTCAAACAGCTACCACACAAATATCCCCCACCACACACTAACGAAGCAGCGCTCGCTTCCATCCTCGATTAGATGATTTCAAAAATGATGCGATCGATTCTCGCGCGACTCGATGCTTAAGCATGATTTGAATTTGAATAATTGATGAGGAAAGTGCTAATTATATCTTTCTTTCATATAGATAAGCGCGCCTCGGAAATGTTACGGTTTCCACTCGATAAATGAATAATCGCGAAACGACAGACCGCGCGCTTGTCTTCTATTTATTAACGTTAAAACAGGTGATCGATCATTTTTTAACGACGCTCCCTTACGGACTGTCGAAAACTTCCAAGACTTTTGATTCCGCGGTTTATATCTTTAATCGGTGCCGCGTGATGTTGACGTTTTCGTGTTCGCGTTGTTTATCGATTTCCATCGAAACGAGGGCAACAATTTTTAATTTTGCTCGACGATGACGGCGCAGTATTCTACTTTACGGATTGAACGTTCGAAGCCAGGCGAGGGTTATTATTTGACATTCGAATGTCTGCGTGTCTGCGTATCCGTCTACGGAAATTGGATTACGGAGGGGTTGAAAACAGGAGCATTGAATCGGGATCAGCGAAGGAAGGGGAGAGATCCTGTGATGCAAAACCCGCATTTCTGCGCAACGTTCCACGGATTTTCCAAAAATACGCGTAAATACGCCCGTATGGCTCGTCGAAGGGTCCGCGGGCGCGCGCGCGTGTGCGTGCGCGTTCGTGTTGGGGAAAAGCTTTTGCACCGTTTCTGTCCAAAATTGGATGAATGACAGCGAATGAACGGAAAGGGGAGAAGAATGATGCAGAATGGGGAATTTCGTGTCTTTCACGAAAGGGTGTCGAGGAAAACATGTTGTTAGAGAGTAGAAAGCGTGAAGGATCGAGGTGTGGGGTTGAAAATAATCATCGAGCCTACGGCGAAGGGACGGGAGAGGTATTATTAACGATGCGCATACATTGCATATGCCTTTCCTCGGTTCCCTCGAATCGTTTCGCGGCCAGAAATTGCGTGGGCATACCGCGTGCTGCACGGTAAACAACGTGCCGGCCTCGCCAATATAACGATGCTGCGACAACATATGTCGCGGATGCGCATATATTTGCAGCTGGCCCGGTTTTGGCCTGGTGGAAACGATGCCGCGATAAATTATGCGTTTCGGCGAGGATAGAATCGCGATTAATATTTGAACGCGAAGAAATCGATGTGATCCGACCGAACAAAGCGGAACAGGGCATACCAATATTTCTCGGCGGGGCACGTTTCCTTCGAGACCGAACGCGTTCTCGTCGAAGAGAGACGCGCGTTCGATCCGCAGAGCGATTCGCAGCTAAAGTAATCGAAAAATTCGGGGCCGGCGAGTTTGTCAGCGGGCGCTTATTGGACGCAACGTCGGAGAAGAAAAGGAGGCCGATAGCGGGCCGGAATGTCTCGAATCGATAAGAGTTAGCGAGTGGCGAATTATAGAAGTTCCGTGCGCGGGGCGTTCGATCATCCCCGTTCTCGAACTCTCGAAAGAAAAGCTCTCTCCCGCGAACTTTTTGCGCTCGTCCACCCCCGGAGCGTGCGTGTGCCTGTTAGAGAACGCCGGGGCCGTGCGTGGGTGTGCGCGCGGGTGCGTTTATATGTGATTTCAGTAGAGGCCTATTGATCGAGCGGCGAACTTCACTGGTCCGCACACGCGCATAAGTCTGCTCGTAAACAAGACAAATATCATCGCACCAGTCCTGAAAATCTATCCACCCACCCTCTTTTCTTTAAACGCCCGAGGCGATTTCACCCCGGCCATGTCCGGCACTCTTGCCGACGATATTCGCGTTCGAATCAAATTCTCTCGATTCGTCGACAAAACGAGTCTCTTATTTTCATAATTAGAAGTCGCTTTTGTAAATATTTTCGGAGCAATGGAATTAGGGGATCCGTTGCTCTCCGAGCGCTGTACGAACTGATCGTACGATTGTATTTTCAGTTTCGTGGAAATATCTTCGGAGCAACGCGATATTTGTCGATGAACTAGAGTCGAGAGCTTCGATCAAAACTATCGTGTTTCGCGGAAACCGAAAGCATTCGTGTGATCGAAGAACACGTTATCCGGCTCGCGTTGTAATCATACCGGGAATCGCGGTGCTATGGTAAAAGGTGTGATTCACATAAAGGTGGGGATCACGGAAAGTCGGATCTGCGCAATGCGTGTCGTCGGATGAACCACGTGGAGTATTCGCATGCAAAAGACGTCGCTGGATATCGGACGGTCTTTTAGTCTTCTCTGAATGGGCGACGGTGTAGTGTCGTTTTGTAAATTCCCCGCTGATAGTCGCGGCATCTTTTCCTCTCGTTTTTTTTCTTTTTATATTCATAGCGAGTACGATCAGACGGTCGGACGTAACTAGAACCACTAATCTGTTGCGGAAAAATATCGACGAAGTTGCGAAGGTCGAACGATTCCGGTCTTGTATAATCGCATACCGTACCGACGCATTGATTCCTCTGCAAACGATTGGATCGCTGGATTCCCAGGAATTTTGCCGGTCATAATTTGTCGACGATGGTTTAAAAGTAAAATTAACGAGTGTGTTACGCGCGTCGTCGTGCGGCAGCGAGCACGCTTTTCGAAGAAGATTTATCACGTTTATCGTGCGCCACTTACCGTAATCAGTAGATCGTCGCCCATGTGGAGCAGCCCGAAATATTCGCGATCGGCCGTTTTCTTCTCGTTATCCATTTGTTAATTATCGCGATACGATGATGAGTCGCATTCATTGAGTTAGGCACGGGCTCGCGACTGATAAAGCCCACGATAACGACGATAACATCACTTTATTCACTGCGCACTGAAAGCCCAGAAAAACAATGGAAAACGTGTGTGCGACGGAAGATTTGACGTCTTCGTCAACGAAACCGAGACACGGTTCGTCGAAACGTGTCGGGATTGAAAGAAACGGAAAGATAAACAAATAACAACAGCGCAAAAACAATTGCGAGGAGGAACGTCTACGAGTTTCTCTACTTACTATTGTTTTGGCCATCATGCCACGATGGCGGCCATACTAGATATGAGAAAGTATCCCCCACATTGTCCACGGCCATCTACTAATTCCCCCATACACCCCCGCGCTGAATTCAACCCCCCCATCCCCGCTACTGCCACCATACCCTCGCTCCTAGTCCCCCCCAGCGAACTCACCCCTTACTCCTTGTTACCCTCTTTCAAAGTCAGGGACGACGTCTTGCTAGGTTCCGTCGGCTCCTTGCGTCCTCTTCGCAACGAAATTCCCGAATTTCGCAAAACGTTAACATCTTGCGACGAGTCGTACGTTCGGCCGTGTTATACCACTGTCTAGGACATCCAGGATGCTTCCGATGATCCCCGCGATATCGATCGTCGGACAAGACTTTCCGCCGAACGACGATACAAGGATACCGAGGCCACTTTAGGCCGCTGATCCGTGCAAACAAATTAGACAACGATCAGCAGCGGCAAGGAGGAAAAGTTTGACCCGGAAAGCGTGAGGTCGTTGGGTGTCCGCAGCAAGACATCCGTCACTGCGAGAAGGCGCTTCCTCCTCTCTCCGGCTTACGCACCTGCACACACGTGCGTTAAAAAAGGCGCTTGCCCACACTTACACACGCGCACCCGTCCGCCTACGGACAGTCCGCACGGTCTCTCGCCGTCTTGCTCGCGATTCGGCACGAGTAGTCCTCTACCCCAGTTCACAGTCATTCCTACGGCCCTACCGTAGGCTTGGCGAGGGTGAAAGGTTCGGGAGGGAAGAAAGCCGAAAGAAAAGACGGGGAACGAAGTCGAAACGGAAAGAGAAAGTGAGGAAAAGTGGGGGGGCTGGACGGGGGGACGGCGCGCGCTCGGGGTGGCATTTTTACTGGTCACTCGGAATTCGGTTCTCCCACCACCGCGGAATCAGATGACTCTCCCCTCGAGCCTCTCTCCCCGCCCCTGGCACCCTAACCACCTCACCCCGAGGTATCCGTCTGCCCTGACCCCGTGTCACCCCACTTCAGCCTCTAGCCCGGCAACTACCCTCACGCAGCAAATTAGTTTAGCCTCACGGACAAGACCGGACTGGTGCAAGCCTCCTCTCAGGAGTTTCCTTCCATTCCACGAGAAATGACGCGCAGAATCTTGCGAGATACACTCGCACCTAGACCAATCAGATATCTTTTTTTTTTCGAAAAGTACTCGGGGGAGTTTGCGCGATGACTGGCCGAAGGCTGTTCGACTCTCGTGCTCGCGTTCTGATACTTTACGATCCGCTTCCCCCCTCGAGCAACTTGCGCGGACAGTCTCCGTTTCCCTTAACGACAATATTTCGCGAATGTTCATCGCGGCAAATATATTTTAGCGGTCGAATTAACGGTCGAAGTATCTGCGGCGTTCGTTGAACTCGTTTCGGATCGGTCGTCGAAATGAAATTCAACAAGTGCCTGATTTACGAGACAGCCGTCGTTCCTCCGTAAACGAGTATAAATAATTAACGGTTGCAGGCAGATTCAACGACACACGGTCGTCCCGCGCTTGATTGTATACGGCAGCTCTTTCGTTTCGAATGAAATTGCTTTGTCAGCTCCGATTCGCCTTCCGGCCTGCTAGCTGACACTTTGCTTGCAATTTAATCGCGCGCCGCCATGCCCATAATGCTATGTTGCGTGTCGCTCGTTGCACCCGTTCCGTCCCGCACCTGTTTCGCGAAATGCTTTCTTTCGTACGTTGATAAAAAAATATCGACATGATCGTGTATAATTCAAAAAATAAATTAGACCGACTGGCCAGAAACGTACCAGCGAACGCAGGGGCGTTCCGCTCTGCGGTCGCACACTTGTCACGCGATTCTATGCGGTATTGATAATGATAATGAAGTCGGTTCGATTCGCATTGGCTGTTCAAAATTAATGATATTATCGGAGAAACTCTGCGAGTCGTAGGCCAATAATTTCGAATTGCATGGCGCATTTCAATTGGCGGGCCGCGTCTGCCTAGACCGGTGCTCGTTTTCCCAACTGTCGTTGTTGCCCCGTTACCTAGGGTACGAGCACGCGCCGCATTCGATGATCTTTCGATGATGAATACCACGTTTCAGCGTTTCCGACCGGATCGGATCACACGCTATCTTATGCTTGCGCAATTATTCCGCTGCTGTTGGCTTAATGGAAATGAATGGACTTTTTATTAACACTTGTCATTCCAAGCATATTTTCATGTTATCAGCAGATTGCGAGTTTTTATGGAGTATCGATAGTCTATTGGATTAATTGTAAGATTCAGATAAGTAAAAACTTCTTTATTTCTTAAATCATTTTATCCCTCTGCGCTTCAAGCCGTTTTAATACTAAACACGAAATAGTTATGTTTGCCTACAGTATTTCCATTTTACATGACTAAGCCCATTTTATGCACATGAAATTGAACATTTGATAATGTCAACATTATTTTGGAATGTGATGTAACAATTTTTAGTGGCGCTTCAGAGTTATCATTCCAATGCAACGAGTCGATAAGCAGAAGTTAATGCGTTGATATTCTTAAATTGTTATGATTTTTACAATATTTGAAATTTCAACTCATTTTTGTTACGAATCCAGCATGCCTGCGGTGTAATGAGTAAGTCAAATTTCAAAGTGTGAAAAGATTAAATCAATTTAAGAACATCAACGTAATATTTTCTACTGATTACGATTGTTAACCCTCGGACTCCTGAAGCGCAGCCTCCTGTGCCGGAGTCATTTCTGACCAACATTGATATTCTACTAATACATATTTGCGGTCCTCCCCACTCTTGCTCGCCGTTACTCCGGCACAGAAGACGGAGGATTGGACGGAGAATAAAATTTGTTTTCATCGTTTGTGCCTTACAATTGAGGCAGACAATTTTTATTTTACATAAAGATCCGCAGTCCAGTGATCATTAAGGTCGACATACAAATGGGTTAATGCACAAATCTATTATTCATGTTCTAAGAACAATTCGATCTTGACAATGAAGTTCTATTTTACATAATTTTATGTCACTTATACTGCTTACACTGCTTCACTTCCACAAACGTATCTTAAATATTTCACTTTGGTTATAAGTTTCCTTTGCGTCAATTTGTAAAAACTATGCAATATAAAATAGAGAAAAAACAAACACTTTTGATGGATTCTTTTATTTGAATTTAAACGAGGAGTTAGATAATCAGTGTGCGCCAAAACCATTTTGATCATTCTTGAAGCGGGAAAGCTATATGTATATCAGCGATCCTTATACTAATCTTTTAACACATCCTGAACTGATTGATTATACTGATACTAAAGTACATGTCGGAAATGTTTTGTTTCATTCAATCTGATGAATTTCTCGATACTTGTTATCGCATCAAAAAATTCATGTTGTTTTTGAAAGAGAAAAAGCAGAATTTATCATTTTATGTTAAAAATAATATAAAATTCCGAGCTCGATTGCGCTTGAAACATAATTGGCAGAGTCTGAAAGTGGCTCACAAAAATGTTCGTACACCTTTTAAAACGCAATAATTATTTTAAGACTGTACTAAATAACTCGAATCTTTTTTAGATGATAGAGGTACTAGTCTATTAGATGATTACTGAAATGATTTTTTTTAAATTTTGCTATTACTTGGAATGATAAAAAAATAAAAATCTCTCGTTTTTTCGATTCGTTCTTTCGTAGGTCTCGGTGACTTATATGCACATTGAAAATTTTATCGAAATCGGTACACGTTGTTATCAGGTAGAACAAATTAAAGATCGCAAAAATCGCAATTTCATCACGATTTTGACCAAAAACTGTAACAAATCTGCTGTTTTTAAAATCCTTCGACGCCTGTAGCTCGACTCTCAGTTAATCGATTTCGATCAAATTTTCAGCACGCATATAAAATAGCGAGATCCACAAAGGTATTTTTAAAAATTTTCGTTATAGGCGTAGATAAAAAAGTTAAAAAACGAGCGTTTTTAATTTTTTCTTTTCATTCCACTTGCTTTTCCAAGCAAAATTGGAAGACAGCTTTTATCATCTAGTAGACTGGTCCCTCTATCATCTAAAAAAAAATCAAGTCATTTAGGTCAGTTTTGTATAGTTATTGCGTATTAAAAGATGTACGAACACTTTTGTGGGCAAGACAATACCAATTATCGCTACTATAAATGCGGTAATTCGTAAAATAGGTAAATTATGAAAGTCTCCATCTTCATAGTTGAACACTTTCTGCCGCATATTCTATAGCACTGACTATACCGATAGTCTCGGATCTAGCATCGAATTGTTATTTCAGGAGAACTGGTCAACGAGAAACCGAAAAAAGAGCTTTTGTATGCCTGCGTGCGGTAGAAACGAACAGGCGTATGTATTACTCAAGCACGCGCGCGATTGTACGGCGGTCAGCTTCCCTTTTGCACTTTTTTTCGTTCGTCCCTCTTGAATAATCAAATCACCGTGAAGGAAAAAAAAATGGAAAAACGTGTAGGACGAGTAGCCGTGTCGCAGGAGAGCGCGTCACATGGACGGTCATGAATCCGACGATTCAATAGCGGTTCTCGTTCACGTCTTTTTTTTTTGTTGCCGTGAAAAGTATCGCGCAACGAGGCCGAACGAGCCCGCGCAAAGATACACGGCATTCGGTTTACAACGACTGATGGATCACCACGTGTAATTTAGCTTGATTGAGTTAACGTACCTGGATCCCGGCAGGTGCTAATTAAACTTTCATTCCGTGCCCGGGACGTTGCACGGTAATTACAGTCTGCTCTCGTAGTAATTCCCGTTTCGTTACGCTCCGGTCAAACAATGAAACAAATTCTAAGAAAAATGGCGAACATTAATACCGATTGCTTGAGAAACTCTAGTCGGACAGTTGCTCCGCGGATTGTATATTTAGCCGAAGCGTGGCTGTTATCATTTGCACGTTTTCTACGTATTTCGCAATTCGCGTTTCACAGTCCGATTTTCTGAACGGCGTGTACGATGCGCATTGATTGGCAGATGTCGGGAAACGGACAGCCGCAAACAAGGAAAAGGAAACAGCGGAATAAAAAATTTGCTTTTCTTGGTACGGACGTAATAAAAGGCAAACGATCGGCATCGTGAAATATAATCACCAAAGCGTCCCGGATCAATTCGGCATTATTAGCTCGAACCAAAAGAGGGTCGTCTATTACTGGACAGCTGGACAATAGTAGCCCTATATGCGATTTTTTTCTCCGTCCACCTTTTCTCTCCTTTTCCCTCGCACACTCACCCTCTCTCTCTCTCTCTCTCTCTCTCTCTCTCTCTCTCTCCCTATCTCTCTCGCCCCCTCTCTCTCTTTCGTCTTTTCCCCATCATTCTTCCTCTTCTTCATTTTCTGTGGTTATCGAGTGAATCTAAATTTTAGATTACTAGAATTTGTTAAATAATGTTTTAGCTTTGTCTACAATTCCGAATACCCGAAGCAATCGTTTAATTGCAATGTGTTCTCCGCATTATGGGGAGAAAGTTGTAAAATGGTGTAAAAGTTTGATCGTAAGTTAAACATTGTTTAACCGTGTGCACCGTAACCACGAGTCGGACTCGTGACTAACATTTCATACATAATCTACTAAATATGAATGTTATTCATTTCTCTTAAATCGAAACAGAATTTAATTCTTCTGTTATAAAAGTCTAGGAATGAAAGTAAAAAGAGACATACAACAATGAAAAATTGTTTGATTTTATCAAGTGAATTATTAAGGACGGAGAAAACCGAAACAACGCAGTTGAAAAAGAAATCGTAATGCTAGGGGTTATGGTCTTATTGTGCACAACTAGTAATACATTCCAAACGGAACTGATTTTACGTGAAAAAGTCATAGACCAAAAATAACAGATACGTCAAAAATTTTATAAGGAAAAGTCATCGATAGAAAATTGACTTTTACTCACTTTAAAAGGTAGTCGTCATCAAAAAATGAAAACGTTAAGATATGAAACGATTAGAAGAAATGAACTCTTAGGTATGTGTTATAGTTACTAGTTAATGGTTATATAAATAAGCATTTTTTCTTTGTTACCAATAACCATTATCAATAACCGTTACACATGAAAATTGCTATTTTAAATAATTGCTTTCTGTTACAAATAATTTGTTTTTTGTTACAAATAGCAATTAACGATGTCAAGGATATTAGTTCGTTACAGCTAACCATTATAATTGACGAAAACTGTATTTGGTTATGAATTATATATTGATAGAAACTATTTCCGATATTTTTCTAATGATTGTTGGAAACTAAAAGAATTTTGCTCATTTTTATAATTATTTATTAGTAAAATCATCAAAATCATCTAAGTAAAAATTATTGTAAGTAAATTTTATATTTTTAAATAAATGTATACATTTTTTATTATTAATTTATATATTTATAAGTAAATGTTATTATTACAAGTAAAAATCTCCTCTTTTCAAAATGTCCACTTTGCGCAATCTAAGCACGAATTAGGGTGAAATTACTGCCCTTCATTTTTTTTCGTTTTATCTGTAACAGTTATGGTCCTTGGAACAACTTTGTTGTCCTAAAATTTTGTTGTGAATTTGAAAATTCATAGAGCACGCATGCTATTAAGTAACGTTCGAACAACCTTCTCCAGTTTTCTTAGTTTCACTTTTTACGAATACTAATGTGTGCATACCTGACCAGTTTACAAATTCAATGAGAGTGGAACGCCGTGCAAATACATGCTTCGCCTTTAAAATATAAGGTCAAGAACAAATTTGCAACAACTTTTAACAAATCTCTACAAATTCAAACATGTACAACCAAATTGCGATGTTCGTGACATACATAAATGATGTACAATACCCTTCCAGCCTGCGCACAAACTATTTATCTATCACTTTAAATTGGCAACTGTACAATGAAAAATAACGTTTAGAATACAACAATTTTATTATCTAATAGCATAAATACACAACATAATCGGTGGCTAACAGTCGACTGAAATACTTATTGCTGCTATATTTAAAAAATATTAATGTATTGCTTCTCTATCGTAGCAAATTGTTTTTCGTATCTATTTTTGTAGGTCATTTTCATAAAACATTTTCGTTTATCATAAAAGTGGACATTTACGATCCTATTGTATTTGAAACGAAGGATAAATTGGTTTTTAAAACCCGTCCTTTCCTGTACTGGTTTCTGTAATACGAGTACATGAAAGTTTTTAAACAACTCGTTTATCATGCATGACATCGCTACGGTTAATAATGATATCGTTTTTCACCATCCCCGGGGTGTCCAACAGTAGATAAAATGTATCCAAGGCCAGGGAAATAATAATGGTCGCGTAACATGGATATACAGTTTCCTTGTGGTTTTCTGTTCGTGTGCGGTGTTACGATACTTATGTTGGTTTCATATCTGCAGGATATCGTGCATCGATACAGTAGGAAACTTATGTAGGTAAATCGTTCCTGTAGCAGCTGTTGATAATCGCTATGTTGTTCTAAGAATCGCCGTTTACGCAAAGAATAGATCGCGGAGCATCAATTTATAAAATAAAAATGCGGCACTGTCTTCAGAAGTAATAAAATATTTTTTAATTAATTGTAGTACGTACGCGCTCCAAGGGCTGCTCTTAATTTATGCAACATTACGTATTATTGTTAATAGAAAATGTTATGCTAAATTTATCAAAGAATTTATCAACAGTGTCTCTATATTTATAATTTATTTAAAAAAACGTAATACTCTTTGTGACATAGAAAATGTCCGAGTTCAGGTTTGTGAAAGATCTAAGCTCAGACTTGCTTTTGAAAATCGAGTCAGCATTGTCAATCTCAGGGTGTATAAATTCAGCATTAATCGTAAACAAAGCCCCGGGCTGAAAGCGTGCACAGCCTCCCCCGCGTTTGTCCCCCTATAAATCAGTCAAGTTGCACGATATCGTCGGATCTGTTGCGCGAAAGGGAAGAAAACAATGAACCTACGTAGGACAAGAGTAGCGTTACTTGATCCAGTTACTGGCGGTGTTCCTGGGAAGGGGTTAGGATCGTCACGTACACGGGGCGGCGATGATGCCTTTTGTGACGAGGGGCGGCAAGGACAAAAAAAAAAGAAAGGAGAAGAAGCAGAAGGAGAAGAAGAGAGAAAAAGAACGCTCGAGCTTGCTTTCATGGGCGCACTAAAATATTCATTGTCTGAAAATGGGCGTTTGTTAGAGTGTGTATAGTCGCTCTGTGCCTCAAGTGGCGAGAGGTCTGAAATACAGCGCGCGAGACCTAGAGTAGGTGTGGAAGGCCTTCTATTATATCTCAGGGCACGAATCCGCTCGAGACCCGGAGGTTCACAACCCTACAGAAATTCAATATCTTGTTAGGTGGACGCGTAATGGGCGTTCTTTTCGATCGGTTCGCTCGATGGTGCCCATCCGCGGTCCCAAAGTCGAGAATCACGATATTTCTCGGCCGTTGTATCTCGAAAACCCGTCGGCGGGATCTTTTTATTTCCGGTACGTTTTCACCATTTTATAACCACTTCTGCGGCACTTGAAGCCGCGACGAAGGAAAACTTTCTCTTTTTCGGTTCTTTTTTCCTCCCCCCTCTTTTACAGGTTAGACTCAATGACAGCGTCGTCGCCGCGCCGCGCGGCGCGGTATTCGTCCATTATCGAAGGCCCGTCATAGAATTGTCGATTCGCGCGGTAATAATTAGAATCGTCACGGCGAGTTCTTTTAATTGCGTCTGGAGAGCGCGACTGCGCGCGCGCGCTCGCTCTATCGGAATACGATACGATCGGAACCTTCGGGACGACGACCGGTGTAGTAATATCGATGCAGCCGAATTAAGCTATCTTCCAATTAATTATCCCTCCGTATGCTAATCGATTCGCGCCGGACATAGATAGAATAAATTAACGACGCGCTCTCGCGAAACCCCGATTTATATCCGCAAGCGGCGCGGCCGCGGTATCGTGTGCTCGATGCGCAACTCCGAGCGGCTGGGACGGGTATTAACAAAACGGATCAATTATATGAAATGGATGCAGAGCGATGCGTGGGGCTCGCTCTGAATGTCACGTATTACGCGCGCGTCTCTACGCGACGACTCGAAAAATATTCGAATAACACCGGCCACGGGAACACAGCCGAGACCCGGCAAATAGGTCTCGCGGAGATGCCTGGGAATTTTTCAAATAGCGAGGCTAAAAATTTCAAGTTTTCATGGCAGTCGAGTGTCTGGTGATGCTAGACGCTCGAATATAATCTCGGCTCTTCCGGTGGAGCTTACAAACGCCCGAGGGTGGCACGAGGGTTGGTTGACTAGGACCAAAAAGGGTTGCCCCTGATACGACGTGGTGACAGAGGTTCCTCGCGATGAAGCACGTTGTTTCCGCCGAAGAATATGGATTTTATGCATGAATAAAGAGAGGAGGAGCACCCGGTTGCACCCTTCGTCCCAACAATTTCCCTTACCCGTCAGTCTTCGGACGACTAATTCAGCTACATTGCGCCACTGTCGCCACCGACGACGCCACCGACGACGCCACTGGCACCGCCACTATCAACGGCACCGCATCGACGCGGTGCAACGATAACCCGTCGCACCTGCATCTGCGAATTTGCATGCACAAGCACGACAATCCGCATGTTTGCCCGTGTCGCATATTCGATGTAGATCCCATCGACGATGCTGCTATCGCAAAATTTTTTATTCCGTTCCTGTGCACACACCTTAGGAACCTGGCCCGTTTCGAAAATCTGCTCGACGGTGCACAATGCCCGATATCGCGAGTGAAAACACTATAAAACGTAAACATGACGAACAAATTGTCACGTGTACATATTTGCTTTGCCGTCGATATCGGCGTAAGAAAATTCGTCAAAAATTCCGTAAAAATTTGTCTTCTCTTCTTACCACGCTGCGTCAGAAATAGATCGCGGTTCTCTACGTGTAATAGAAATTTTTTGCATTAATTGCGTGAAGTTAGTAGTTTTTTCCTTTAGTTAATAGTTGATAAGTTAAGGATAACGCATCGACGTTTGTATGTGCACGCTGGCCAACAGTGTTAGTGGACAAAGGCATATTTTATTTTATCTTTCTTCATTTGAAGGATTAGATAAATAGCGGATTTTGTGTATTTTTAGCTGAAATATAACTTAGGTCAAATACAAAACTGTGAAAATATTAGAAGAATTGAAGAATGTCTTTCTAATGTATGCAACTTATTAAAATGGCTGAAAGAGAAAAGACGTTTTTATCGGACACAAGTTTCTTGTAATTAGCTTTGACAATTTTTATTTTGTACAAAAATCTGCAGTGTAGTCAATAGCGAGATGTTCTGTTTGTATATGTTAGTTAAAAGGAATTGTAGCGGACTATAATAATTGCTACTACACTAATTCCTTTAGTGACTTGAAGAGGTTTCTCTGATTTCTTGCTGTTGCAGTTACTTTAAAGAAAAACTGCATATGTTCGAGAATTATGTGTTGCAATACACGATTTAATTATATGTAAGTAAATTGCGAGTAAAAAGAGTAACACTTTTTACTGTGAGTGGATTGCACTTGTTTTTATTTTAATAAAGAAGAGTAACAGAATGGTTGAAATATATAAACTGTTACTGTGACATATATCTTACAAAATATTATGCAGAAGTCATAATAGTTATCATGGTTCGTGTTACACAAGATCATTCGAGTTTTGCGTTGACTATTTTTGCTATGAATTATTTATAGAGTAAGTAGATAATAGTTGAAATCTTAGCTGTTATCGTTTGACGCCATTTTGAATAGGTTCGACGAAGTGTTTGAGCAAGCTCGGATATTGAGAAGTTTATGACAGGACATAGCTATTAAGTTGGAAGTCAGTGCATTAGACGTTATGTGTTAGCTATAAAGTAAGTTGTAGACCCTGAATTCTTTGATGTTATAAATCTAAAAATGACTGTAAAAACGAACTGCAACACTCGAATAATCGCATCCTCTCGTCCCAAATTGTCAATTTTTGTGTACAAGTTAACCGTCAATTAGGGAGAATTTACTGTTGTTCGGATAAACGAAGTTCTACCTAGTAAATAAAGCTTCGAAAAAAATATAAAATGATAAATAGAATAAATAATGATGATAAATAGATAAATAATGATGATAATAAATGACATATTGCAATATAATTGTTTCATAAAATCTATGCTAATACAACCACATACATAATTTAATAATTATTATTAATAATTATCAACCACAGAAACGTGGCACGTTCAAGCTTGAAAATATTTGTTCCTTCAAATTTGTGTTAATACAATCTTAAACCTAACTTCTGTTTAAATAAACCTTCTTAATTTTGAAAGTGCCATATTTCTGTAGTTGCAAGAAAGATCTCCGTATGTCATATGTTTTTATTTTCGAGATTTCCATCTTTCTTTTCTTTTTTGAGTCTATCAAAATCCAGATATATTTCTGATAAATACGTACATCCTATATTCTGTAGCTCAATGAGAATGCATATAAACTACTTTCATCAAATTTTGACATGCGACGTTTATCCCTACAGCATTATCATCAGTCTTCTTATATCTCTTTCCAAAATACCATTACACGTATATCTTTCTATGTATTTAATGTACGTTCATCGTTCAAATTTAATCTAGCAAAGCAATCACGTAATAGCGGACGACAAGGTCTATGCAGCTTCTTCAGCGAGCGAGATCTCATGAAATTATCAGCGCGCAAGACTGGTATCTTTAGATATCCACTCAGAATTCGATACAGCATGGGGCACCGGAGGAGCTTCTCGAACCTCTCGAATCGAGGATTAAACGGCGGGACGCCGTAAATCGTGTCGATTCAATGAATGATAACGAACACCTAGCGCTGATTAAATCCGAAACGGCCGGGTGTCCCGTTCGAGCGATTATAATTTATTAAAGGTAAAATAATTGCGCTCGTGCGGGTCCTGGAACCTTTGAAAATTGGAAACGCGCGAAAGTGGCGTGTTTCGACGGCGTACCCGCGAAATCGTTCCGTCTCAACGAGATTCTTCTCCTTGAATGGTAAACGTCGTCCAGCCCGCGGATAACACCGTTGTTTCCCGTCCGCAACGTGCTCGTCTCGTGTGGGTGTGAACTTTTCGGGAGAGCGAACCCCGACGCGAAGCTGCGAGACCGAACCGAATTCCACGCCGGACTTGGTGCCGATTGAATTGATTTCCGATTCAGACGAGACTTCTTTTCTCTCGGCTCGAATAGACTATGGATGCGACACGCGCGCGGGTTAAGGGACCGAAATCCGCAAGTCTGACAAAGACGGGGACAGGAAGAGAGAGAGAGAGGGGAACAGTGGGCGGGAAGGGGTTCGGGTTGAATCTACCCGGCGCAGTGTGTACCTCTATTCAGAATCATGCGGCATGGCTCGTAAATGGAATAATCAGTGACACGAGGGAACATGGAATACGCTGTTGTCCCGGTTCTCGCCCGCGCTCCGCCCGGTTTCCCTAACCTCCGCTTTCCTCCTCGCTTCTTCCTCTTTCCAACGGCGCCGTTGTGCTCGCCATCGCTCTCTATGGAAACCATCCCCCTTGGTAGTTGCGGTGATGAATAATCCTCAGATCCACGGCGAGACGGCAAGTTGCGAGGTTAACAAGTGAAAACGTCAACGGCGAACGCGACAAGAACCGAACGGGTGGAAGGGCAAAGCCCGAGATACCGTGGCGACGACGTCGGCTGTTGTTTTCCTCGTCATTTTATTACGCTTCAACGGTGACGAAATTCAATTCCGTCTCCGGCCTCTCGTGGCTGCTTCTGACCTTCCGCGGAGCGTTGTCCCCGTCCTTGTCGTCGTCGTCGTCGTCGTCGTCGTCGTTGGCGCAGCGGAAGGTAGGTATGATTAGGCCCCCGGATTGTTAGAAATGCACCATTTACGCGCGCGCTGTTTCATGGTTCAATATGGCTTCATGGGGGATCAGTTTTTTCGCGATGGAAGCGGGTCTCTCGCGCACAGTGTTACGAATCGACAATTTAGGGGATCTGGGCTATTTTGGTGATCACTGTGAACACCTCGAATTTTACCGCGAGTAGGAGGTGTGGCACGACCGATAATGTATCGTCAAATGAATTTTGTAAATGAAATCATTTTTTAACGCGTCCGCAGGCATGAATGCTATAGTATTCATTTTCACTGCGATGTAAAATGACGTAAATGTTGTAACAAGACTGTGGATGTTTATGCGAATGCATATGTTTATAGGAAACAGATAAATTTATAGGACTTTCATAGAAATTTATTTCATCATTAGAGGGTCATGAAATTCTAATTTCTTCTTCGCATATTTTGCATATTGCATATGTTTTGTATATTGCATATTGCTTACATGTATCTGTTTTATTCCTGCATATTTTGTACATACTCGATTAAATTGATTCTAGCACGTTGGGGAACATTTTATTTTGCGCAAGCATGCGCACGTGATCATATTGCTTTATTTAAATAATTGAGATTAACTGCGAAATAGTCAAATTTTTATTTATTTCTGGGTTGTTGAAACCTTTAAAAAAAGACGCAGTGTGTGTTAAAGAACGCAGGAGATTTTCACGGATGAACAAATTTTGTTGAAGCTTATTTCCACATTTTACTAGTTGCTATAATGAAATTAGAATCGATTTTAGAATTTTAAATTAGGATCGACATTATCATTAAGTGACCCAATTCAAATAGTTTCTTTGGTTAATAATCAAGTTTCCCCTACTACTTGTAGAAGAAAAGTAACAACATTGTAAATATGTCCTGAATTTCGAATAGTGTTAAGCATAATAACATCTTAAGTATGCTTCTATCACATCCTGCGATGTTGAAAGAATATTACATTAATTTTATCTGATCGCAACACATTGTAATGCAAAATACGGTAAATAGTAGGAAGTACAATAGTAGTAGTAGCAGTACTAGTAGTGGTAGTAGTACTACTAGTAATACACTATTACTAGTAGTACTAGTAGTACTATACTATTACTAGTAGTACTAGTAGTACTATACTATTACTAGTAGTACTAGTAGTAGCAGTAATACTACTAGTAGTAGTACCAGTAGTAGTATTAGTATTAGTACCAGTAGTAATATTAGTACTGGTAGTTAGTACTAGTGGTAGTAGTACTAATAGTAGTAGAAGTAGTAGTAGTAGTAATAGTAGTAATAGTACTAGTAGTAATAATGTTAGTAGTAGTAGTACTAGTAGTAGTAATAGTAGTACCAGTAATAGTATTAGTATTAGTACTAGTGGTAGTAGTACTAATAGTAGTAGTACTAGTAGTAGTAATAGTAGTAATAGTACTAGTAGTAATAATGTTAGTAGTAGTAGTACTAGTAGTAGTAATAGTAGTACTAGTAATAGTATTAGTATTAGTACCAGTAGAGTAGTATTGGTACTTAGTACTAGTAGTAGTATTGGTACTTAGTACCAGTGGTAGTAGTACTAGTAGTAGTAATAGTAGTAGTAGTAGTAGTGGTGGTAGTAGTAGTAGTGGTGGTAGTAGTAATAGCATTAGTAGTAGTAGTAGTAGCAGCAGTGGTAAGTAGCCGTAAATATTACAGATACTTCATGGTCCTGAATTCTGTATTAATTTTGCACATATTTTGCATATTTCGACATATAAATTTTGCATAAATATCTGCAGTCTAGTTTCAACATTCAAAATAAGCCATATTATCATGCATTTGATTCTATATAGCGTTTATTTTTTGAAATTATTATTCACTTTAATGTGATAGTTTGAGAATAAGTCACCTGTCTAGTTTTGTAGCTTATTAAAGTTTTTACTGTCTGCGTCGTGTTAACTTTTTCGATGTTTACGTTTACTATACCCTTTATTGAAAAATGGATTTTGTTTCTTTGGTGACGACCAATAAAATCGATATTAAAAATTATAAGCAGTTAATATCGGTTAACGTTGTTGTGAGTTGCAACAAAGTAAAGATTGCAAAAATCGCAGTTTTGTCACGATTTTTGACACTTTTGATAAAAAACGGTAAGAAGTCAGCAGTTTTTTAAATCTTTCAATGTGATTTG
Source organism: Megalopta genalis (assembly GCF_051020955.1). NCBI lineage: Eukaryota > Metazoa > Arthropoda > Insecta > Hymenoptera > Halictidae > Megalopta > Megalopta genalis. The sequence goes on along the minus strand of NC_135015.1, from coordinate 1,595,674 downwards.
AAATTGACTCCGAGTTAATCGATTTCGATCAAATTTTCAGCACGCAAATAAGTTACCGAGATCTACGAAGGACATTTTCTAAATTTTTGTCATAGGCTCGGATAAAAAAGTTAAAAAACGAGACTTTTTTACCTTTTTGTCATTCCAAATAAGAGCAAAATTAAGAAAAAGTATTTCAGTTATTGCCTAGTTGACTAGTCTCTGTATCATCTAAAAAAAATTCAAGTCATTTAGTCCAGTTTGAAAAAAGTTATTGCGTTTTAAAAGGTGTTCGAACACTTTCGTTAGTCACTGTACATTCGCGTGAGAAAGTATAGTAACACCTTTTCAAACATGCCAAATCAGATTGGTTGATGTATACATATAAGCTACAGCAACTGAAAGATCCAAAAATTACTTGTTTTTAGTTGAAATTCGTGAAAAAGTGCTGTTTTCACGAATTAAAATGTTAACAACGCCAATCGATTTCCATGAAATTTTCAGCATGTATATCAGTACAACGCGCATTTTTTTTAAATTTTCGTTTTAGACTCAGATAGAAAAGTTGAAAAAACATAATATTTTTTAGCTTTTTTTATCATTCCAACTAATTGCAATCTAGAAAAATGTATGTATGTAAAAATATATCATTCTCTAAAATCTATTATCGCAATTTATTATCGCAAAACAATTCCGTTTGAAACGGTATTAACACTCGTACTTTCCGATGCGAGTGTACATGTTCAACGCGTGAAATGTTACGAGTGTAAGCATTCCAATACTTTCGTAAGCCACAGTATTTGTTTCAAAGAGCTAAATTACTTCAGTTGTCGACCATCAATTCTAGCTGTCACGTCGAAGAAAAGCAATACCTTGAATGTCTCTACGTGGTTTATTCATTTGCGACAAAACAACATTTCGTGTGTCCGTGTTAGTTTCATAGATTCTAAAATTTTAGGAACAATCGATTAGTGATGATGGAGTATTAAAATTTTAGCTAGAAATAGTTAATGATGAGGAAAATCGTCGTTTTGCAATCTTTAGCATTTTTACCATGATTCCAAAACTTCAGTACTAATTGCAATATCAATCCTTCTAAATCTTCAGAGAAATTCGAATCATCCGGTTTAGTTTAAAAAAGTTATTCCTTTTTAAGAATAAAGAATGTTTGAAAATGGTTGAGATCAAAGCAGCAAAACTGGCCAAACCTAATGTTATTGCACCGTCAATCTATGTTCTCATCCGCACAAAGATCACAGAAACACCTAAAAACTAGGTTACTTTAAGCTCATAGGTCTAGATGTTTACATTAAAGCATAACAGTATCATCGAAAAAATATTATCCGAATATAATCATTTACGTAAAAAAATATCGGGCGATATAAAAATAAGATGAAAAACAAAGAAAAGAGGATGGCAAAAGAAAGATATTAGTGGAAGATGAAAATGCGATGCAAATAAAATTAATATGAAAAAGTATAAAACAGGAAAAAGCAGAAGAAATTAAGGAAAACAAGTGGGATGTTTCATTTGTTTGTTAAGGAAAACAAACAAGTGAGAAGCAAGTAGAAGGAAATGGGAAGAAAAGAAAAATACGAAAAATGAAAGAAACAAGAAAATCATAAAAGAACAACGCAAAAACATTGTTTAAAAATAAGTAAAACAAAACTATTTTATCATTATCATTATATATCATTATATATTATAATATTATATCAAGATATTTTTAAATCCCATGAAGCTGCATTTGAATCGCTTGTATTTTTCCTTTTTACAAAATCGTACGTGTAATATTAAAATTTTAAGGTGATAAAAAATGATGCGTAAGTGGCCACAAACAGGGAAAAATGCATTTTATTATTTTTGTACTGTAGCAATTCTTTAATCATTTTGTTACCCTATTACAAGTTAGATACCAATACTAAAGGTATTAAATGATTTATTAAAACTTGCACATTTCTAAACCTTAAGAATATTTGCGTTGAAATTATAATAAGGCACATCTACCCTATTATAACAAATACTTAATCAAAATCCAAAACTTTGAATTTAATTCAACATCGAATGCACGACACGAATCGCTCCGACGTGAAGCAGCATCAATTTTTCAGCGCAATCCGGTTCGGCGACCACATTCTAAAAGCATGATTTATGTTTAATTTTTAATTATGGCCGGGCATCGGGTAATTGGAAAAATTACAGTGTCACCTGTAATCTGGAGGTCCAGCGTCCTGCCACCTGTAATTTGCGAATACGGAATAAATGGTGTTCCAGTTATTCGTTCGTGCTCGATCGAATTGGTCGCTTGAATACGAGTCGCTGGTTCCGAATGCGCCACGAAATGAACGAATTAATGAATTCCCTGACGATCAACTGGCAATACAATTCTAGGCGCGCCGATGGCCTGTGACAATTCTTCGGAAAGTGGCGCGCGAACCGCTCTTATCGGCGCAACGTCCGAGGAGAGATTTCGTTAGGTTAGAGACGAACGATTCGTCGTCGTTCCTTGCCGCCGACAGAGGGTACGGCGCCTGCGAACGAAATGAAGGACGAGAAACGGAAGGAAAACGGCGGAAGAAGAGCAAGAGGGCTGAAGTGGGGAAGGGAGGATGGAAACCGGATGGGGGTGGAACGGTAACGAAGGATGTGGGAGAAGAAGCAACGACCCCGAAAGAGGGGTTGAACCGATGGTACTTCCAGACGTAAATTGCAAATGTTCCGGAGAACCGGATAATCGGATAATCAGCCAGACTGTTCTGTCTCCGTTTGCCATTTCCAATATCTGCTATCCCCGAGACATCGACCTGCGGATCAACTGCAAGTTATTGTCGAAATAAAAATACTGCTTGTGCCACGCATGCATTTAAACCGTTTTATCGGTCCATCCTCTCTTCCGAGATCTCTTTTCGCTCTTTCTTTTTCCTTCGAATATTATTATATCCGTCTAGACTTTAGGACAATTTTACCCGCGGTCGGAGATCGCGATCGTTTTCATCGGCAATCAAAATGCTTTCCCAGCGTTCTAGGGGGTGATCTGTGCGGTGAACGGATTCCCCGCAGTGAATAAACATTTTTCGTATTACTTTCTTCACACTAAATTAATACGTTAGTTCTATTATGCACCTACAGACGTCTTGCAATTACCATATGTACACGGTTCGAAATAAACAGAGGTATCTTCCATTGTGAACAAAATTCTGTTTAACTTATATACGTTTCCTTACCAAATGTGTTGTTACCACTTCGGAACTTTTTCAAGAAGTATTCTCGTGGAACAGATTCTGTACATTAAGAATTTCATGGAAACAAATATTTTGAAAACGTTTCTTACAAAAATCTCTATAAAATAAATGAAATACTGAACTACTGGGTGCTAGAAATATTTAGCAATATTATATAATGTTATTTACAAATTAACTGCCTTGTGAAAATACGTAATTTTATATTTCCTATGTCCCAATAATTATCAGAATAATTATTTAATATTGTTATGATATTATTTATTAAGTAATACACTTGTTTGGCATTTGTTATTGTTTCAGAACTTTTTTCATATTAATCAACAAAATATATGTTCCTGTGATAGAAGAACTTGTATTTTCAAATTTGATTAATTCTAATCTAACCAAAACTTTCAATCTCAAAAATTCTTTTATATCTGTTCTTACGCGAACCTACAATATGAGAATGTTTTTTAAAAAGTACTACATGTAATAAATTCCAACATAGCTTTTGTACAAGTTCTTTTTTTCGAACCCTCCATTTGTATAACCAACAATTTTCTTATTGACGTCCAATACGTTCAAGATAAGTATTGCTATTTGAAATCAATAATTTTTATTTTAAGGCGCGTATAATAAAATTATTTTATTTGTCCTAAATCATTAATTGAAATATTACTATTTATTCATTAATAGACTGCGGACTTTATAAGTTTATAACAAAAATGAATAGATAAAATACAAAAATTGTAAAAACATGAAGAGAATTTAAGAATATTGTTATACCATTTCTGAGTTATTGAAGTTATTAAAGTAAAAGCTTTATTTTTATTTCATTTCTGTCTCTTACAATAGACTGATCAAATTTTTGTTTCGCATAAAGATCACAGTCTGGTCGTTAAAAATGTTTGTTCACTCATTGGTCGTTCGACATATTTTTTAGTACACATTGAAACAAGCTGTGACTAGCAAAAAATGCTGGAATTGTGTCCACGGATGTACGAACCTGGTCGTTTTTAACAAATATGCAGCTGAATCGCTCATTCATTGGTCGGGTCACTCTACCTTTAGCTGGATGCGATCACGACTCACGCACAGAGAATAATTAACTGCCTTTTTCCGTCGTTTCATTCTGCTAGACACAGGCGATAGCAACGAATGGACGTGTCTCTGCAGCCCGCCGTGTTCGTAAGCCGCAAACCGCTGCCCACAAACCGAGCACTGCAAGTCTATACTAACTGCACTCGCAACAAGATGGTTGATTGGTTACTTGTATCTGTACTTAAATTCGATCGATTCTTTCCGGCGCTCATCGTTTCCCCTCCGATAGAGCCGGCCGAGGCGATCGGCTCCGGCTTCCTCTGCTTCTTTGACGATTGACTTCGGCTCCGCGCGAAATTACTTTAGCAATTACCCCTTGAGCGCGGACTTGATAGCTTCTCCATTTACTCCTGTGATGCTCCTTACGTTCGCAACTATTTCAGGAACAATTGCATGCTGGTAGAAAGGTTGCGTTATTCATTTATGTATGAACCTAATCTTCCTCATATCGCGCGGCCTCACTGAAGGGCTCTCTACTTTGACGGCTACCGAAATCGATTAGTTTGCATTTCTCTAAGGTTGCAACATTTTGAAACATGTGTAGACTGGTCCAGCTAAAGATATGACTACCTAAATATCTCCTGCGGTTCTGATGATATAATTTCGTACCTACATAATTTCATTAGTCATTGGTCACATCAATGTTTGTCTCACCATTTCCTTAATTAACGTTTACGAATGCACTTTCGCATAAAAATATTCTTTGCAGGGTAAGCAATATGACACGAATAGATGGCAGATTATGCGACAAATTTCTGACGAGAAACAAGAGACGAAATGCAAAATTGTAGAATCGTTTGAAGAGTTTAAAAGTATCTTTGCATTATTTAAAAACTTATTCAAATTATTAAGCATGGAAATTAATGTCAACGTAACTCCTGCATCTTGTAATTAATACGAACAGTTCTTTTATTTCATAAAAATCTGCAGTCTAGACGTGAATGTTCGGAGTACCATATTTTATCTTTATTAATTTGCAGAATAAATTGTTTTGCATAATTGTGATCTTCGGTTCATCAGATAACATGTGCGCACAAAAATGGACAATTTGGGAAGAGGAGATACGATTATTCGTGTCTTCGTATCTCCTCTTCTCAAGTTGTTCATTTTTGTGCACAATCTGAACGCGAATTGGGAAGAATTTACTGTAATCGGGATTCTACTTTACCTCTATTTTAACCAGCTGACTGTTTAAATATAGCTTCGTTTACACTAGAAGAATGTCAATGTTTGCTAAATTTAATATGAGCAATTTAAAAGACCAATGTTTTAATCTTTTAAATGTTACTGTCTGCTTATTATTTTTTCTACTTCAGATGATGGGAGACTCGCATAGATTAAAATTTGTTTGCTTATTTAAAGAAAAATAAAATAGAATAATTTCTAAATCTAGAATACAATGTTTGAAAGTGCTGTATTTAATAATTCTATTTAAGTAAAATAAATTCGATTTTGTAAATGATCGACGTATCCGACGCTATGCATCATTTCTATCTGATCAATGTCCACGTCTCCATGTTTAAATTTATGTTCATTGAGGAAATTCATCAGCGTTCTCGATTCGATATAACATCGAAATAAAATAGTGTAACAGTTTTAAATAATCATTAAAATTATGGAAGTAAAAGATCGTAAAATTTTTAATTATGTTTGTCCCAGCAGCAGATGATTCACTGAAACATGAAAACAGTTCATTTGCATACACATATTGTGAAAATTTGGTGTTACTAAAATGAAAAGTGCTTCAATATAATTGTGATATTTAGTTATTTCAACAATTACCATGCACGAGGTAGCAGTACGTACAATTTTGTTTCCATTTATTGCACTGATATAACCTTTAAATTAAGTTAAATTTACGCAGCACCTATGTGTGTATTTTTCTCCAGGAATTAATAAACGTGCTAGATTATATTACGCTCTCGGATAAATTAGAACTTTAATTTCCTTTACGTTATAACTTTGGGTTTTTGCATTACGAAAAGTTATCTCATGTAGAGTGTATCATGTTATAAATTGAATTAGAAGTATTTATTTCACGGTTTCTCAAACATACGGACATATATAATATATGTACGTGCAGAGGTTAAAGTTCTTCAATTTTTCTGCACACGGTACGAGATCATACGACCTTGAGTAGTTTTATAACTGGTTATTACGAATTGAACAAAAACTGTGAATTATTTCCTATATATTAAATTATATTTCAACTGGACTATGCATTTGGCGGAGATCGACACCTTGTTAGGGCGCGAAAAGATTTAAACAATAACTAATATATGCTCTCATAAAAATTCTAACTCACCCTTCTCTTCTTAGCTTCTCTCTCTTTTCATCGAGGGGCGGCAAATATACAGGGTGTCTAAAAAATGTCTCGGAATCCGGAAATAGGGGATTCTTGAGGGATTCATTTAAAGTTACTTTTTCTTTAGCGAAAATGCAAACCGCGTCTTCGTTTACGAAATATTAACGAAAAACAGTGACCAATGAGAGGCGAGATCAGCTGGCGCGAGACGGCCGTGCCAATAAGCGGAACTGCACGCTCGTTGGTTGGGCCGTCTCGTGCCAGCCCAGCTTGCCTCTTATTGGTCAGTGTTTTTCGTTAATAACTCGTGAACAAAGCCGCGGATTGCATTTTCGTTGAGGAAAAAGTTATTTCAAATGATCTCAGGAACTCCCCATTTCCGGATTACATACACATAACGGATTACTTACAGAACACATAAATAATAAAAGAATAATTAATAATAAGCACAAATGTTGACAATAATATTTTATTATTATAGTAATATGAAATAGAGGATTGAAAACATTAACATTCACTTCTCATTCATCATTCGATCATTCAGCAAATCGCTTCTCGCTTCTCTTGAGTCATTCGATTATTCAAATATTCTTCTTATAAACTTTTATTTGCGACAATCGCATGCTACTCGAAAAGTCTAAACTAATAAAAATAATCTCGTACTCATACACCATCTACCAAGGCAATTAGGGTTAAAAACAATACCTATTCTCGCATTAATTCAATATGTAAAGGGAGAAACGTACATGATTATCACATTTTTTCTTTCCTAGCTTTACGTCGTATCAACTGCTAAGGTTATTAGCGACATTGAACTAAGTTTTTTGTTAAATTTTGTTAATTAATTTTGTGTCCTTAATGAATTCACGTTAATTTTGTATCCTGTTCCGGTCGAAATTGTTCTTCTTGATGATTATTGAATCGTGGGCAGTCCAAAATTAAATGCAAATGTAATTAAATGTAATTTAAATGCAATCTGAGTATTGCAGTCCTTACACATCGGTGCAGGCTCCTTGGACAGTAATGTTATCAGGATTTGTGATTTATTTTTGGAAGAAAGAGTCCTGCAGTTCCTTTGTGTGCGAGGGAGCTGTTGTTCCCCCCTCCAGCTCCCACTAACATATCAATTTGTTTCTTACTAAATTAATAAGGTACTCTTTAGTGGAGATGTTAACGATGTTCGTTGATAAATTTGCAACTTCTTTTGCAGCTTGATCCGCCTTTTTATTTCTTGGAATACCTACATGACCAGGGATCCATATAAGTTTTATCTTATTTCCATTTTCAACAATTTTTTGGTGGATTTCCTGAGCTTGAAGGAGGATGTCGTTGTTCGATGGTACATCTTTTAAAGCTAATAAGGCACTTTTAGAGTCTGATAGCACAACGTTATGTTTGTATGAGTTTCCATGCGATGATTATTTTATTCCTGCGAAAACCTCGGAAAAATGAAAACGCGTATCGCGGATCTTTTTTGATTTCATTGGGCCGAATGTCCTTGTTAAAGTTCGCCGAAGCGGCCGCGTATAAATTGCATCGGCGCGAACGCTTCGCGCGCGCGTGTGTATGTAAGCATGATGCGACAAGGCGGAATCGAACGGCGCTGATAACTGGTAGCTATTAACGATAACAACTTCAGGCCGGACGAATCGTTTTGCCACGCGGAACTGTCTGTAACTGCCAACTACATAGTTCCAGATAAACTTCTGTCGGTTCGTCCGTGCTCCGCAGAAACTTCTTCCCGTGTAAACGGCCGCGTCGTCCCCACGCGAGTCCTTCTCTGTCTACTTTTCATCAAAGAACCACGTGAACGAATGGGAAACCGTTTTAAAGAACGATACGCCTCCGCTGTCGGCTATCGGCGCACACTCAAAGCGGCCGCGTAGACAAGTTCCCGTCTGAGGAAGGTGCCATCGCTCGCGCTTGTCCCGGGAACTTCTCGATCTTCCTTTTCCGAAACATTCAATTTTCCTCGGAAATATTTGAGACAATATTTCCACAGGGAGCGGCAAAGAGCGACGGAGGATAAGAGCGACGGAGGATAAGAGATACGGAGGAGTTCCGCGTTCCCACATTTTCTTAAACTGTTCCTGAGGGTATCGGGAAAGTCTCGCGGCTTCTTTTAATCTGCGGATACCAGTTAATTCGCTATGCGGCACGCTGAAGTGGAAAGCGAAGGAAGAGATAAAGGAAATCGGCATTCTTTCGCCTTGGATCCTTCGAGGTGGCTTTAAGAACGGTTGCGCTTTTTCACGGAGACCCTTCGAGCGATTCGACGAGTGTCCTGCCGCGTGAACACCACTTGACTGTTCGTCGAGGAATATGTTACTTCGACACAGGCAGTGAAAGATCACGAGTACGCGTCGAGGTACGCGAGGTACGCGATGACAGCGACGGGGTAACAACGGGATACGTCGAAGAAGTGGAATTCATGAGTAATGCAGGATTACATTGAGATTCGACGGAGAACGCGCAGATCCCCCCCCCCCCCGTTCTTCGTCAGAGGATGCAAATAATTACAGTCTCTATATTTGTTAGCGTCGTAATAAATTTAACCGCAGAGCGGCCGTCTTTGGTGCATGACAAGGGTTTCATAACGCTGCTCTCAAAGGACAAGCGGCAGCATTGCGCAGCCGGAAGTGCTCTGGAGTACCCGTGCAACCAGCAACTGCAGCTCCATAAGCCGCAACGAGCACAGCGACGCGACAGATATAATCGATAATCGAACCGGTACTTTTTAATTGACTTCGCGTACGAAGTCCTTTTCCAAGATCCTTCTGTGGTCGAGGGAACCGGAACGAAGGGGTTACCACGGAGAAAAGAAAAGTGGGAGATTTAATCGGCTTTATGGGAAGGTCTACGAGCTCCCCGCCGAATCAAGTGCAACTCGGCTATGAATATTTACCGGGTTTATCTTTAAAGACAAGAAGGACAATCAGCTTGCGCCGGTCGCATTGCTATTCCATTTTAATAAACCGCGACACTGACTCCATCGTCCCACCGTGGAACCGATCCATAATCCAGATTGAAGAAATTATTTCACGGTTCATTTCTACGTTCCTTCGAGGCTTCGCCACGAAAAGCGCGAGATCAGTTTTTACGGATTTTACGAACGAACGAGAGATTTGTCAAACGTGAAAATCTTGTAAAATGCGTGTCCTTATTTTTATCAACGGCCGGAACTGCTGCAAATCAATATGAAGAAGTCGTTGAATAATACTTATTATTTTGATTCAACGTTTTTAGTTGTAAATAATAGGTGTACACTCATACACGAAAGTATTCGAACGCTTGCGTTTCTAACATTTAATTGATAAAATATATGTGTTAAACTGAAGCATTTAATATAATATAACAAGGGATGGGTCTTAAAACTGCGTAAGTAAAATTATAAAATCATTGAACAATATATAGCGTTTTTACAGTACATTTATTGCAAACACGTACCAGAAATGGCTCATAAAAATATTCGAACTCTGTAATATAACCGTTGTGGTCGTCCAAAAAAGCTGAATGGAAGAGAAGAAAAGACAATTATACGAAAAATCAAACAAGATCCTTTTACTTCTGGATCGCAATTGGCATCAGTGGTGGCTGCGCAGTTCCAGAAAGAAGTGCACCCAGAATTGTGTCGCCGATTATTAAGAAATAATGGTATACATGCACAAGTTCCAAGAAGAAAGCCATTTATTGGCAAGAAAAATAAAATTGTACGTTTAAAATTCGCCGAAAAATTTATTTATGAGAATAATTCATTCTGGGACAAAGTATTATTCTCTGATGAGAGTAAATTTAACGTTTTTGGTAGCGATGGACGTAAAAGTGTTTGGAGGAAAAAGAACACAGAATTAGAACCACGAAATCTACGACCGACTATAAAACATAATGGTGGATCTGTATTAGTTTGGGGCTGCATGGCATCTAGTGGAGTGGGAAACCTTGTGTTCATCGATGGGATAATGGACAAAACGAAATACTTAAAAATTTTGTAGGAAAATTTAAAAAGCAGTGTATCAAAATTGAATTTACTAGCGATTATTGGTTTCAGTCTGACAATGATCCGAAGCATACTGCGGAAATAGTCAAAGAATGGGTATTGTATAATGTTCCACGCGAGGTGCCACATCCACCGCAAAGTCTCGATTTAAACCCCATTGAACATTTACGGGATGAAGTAGAAAGACGATTAAGAAATACGGTTATTACTTCGAAAGAAGTGTTAAAACGAAACATTATTGAAATATGGAAATCAATAGATGCAAATGTTACTTCTAGGTTGGTCCATTCAATGGAAAACAGACTTAGGGCTGTTATAAAAGCAAAAGGTGGATCGACTTCCTATTGAATAACTTCGATTTAAATAACTATTAATTGTTTCGTTCGGATACTTTTGTGAGCCATTTCTGGTACGTGTTTACAATAAATGTACCGTAAAAACGCTATATATTGTTGAATTATTTTCTAATTTCGCTTACGCAGTCTTAAGACTCATCCCTTGTTATATGTGTCATATTATATCAAATGCTTCAGTTTAACACATATATTTTATTAATTGAATGTTAGAAACGTAAGCGTTCGAATACTTTCGTGTATGAGTGTACGTGATCAAAATCAGTTTTTGTTGTCTGTAATTATTATTCTGATGTTTCGTATTGGTTAGTCGTAAGAGAAAAACTTATGAGAAAAATTTACTTTGATCGCTCATAATAGTTGTGGATGGGAGAAATTGTATTTTGATCATACATGTATTATACAGGGTATATCATAACTGCGTGTCAATTATCAAAGAGTAAATCTACAGAACAAAACGAATAAAAAATATCATTTGAACAATCCACATTCACAGACCCGTGTAACGGTATCCGTATTCAAAAATCCGTGTACACTTCTTTGGTTTGGATACTGAAAATTGTTCTGGTTGAATGCGAAACATTTCGGCACTACAGTGCCGAACTGTATTGACTCACATTAGATTGACTCACTATATTATTATTATTGCATTATCGGTAATGTAGTATCGGTACTGTATCTTTTATTGATAACTTTATTGGTGACTGAAATCAAATTTCCGGTTCTGATAACTATCGTGAGTGACCAACTGTTATTACTAACTGGAATAAATTCTCCTTATCGAAAATTGTTTTAAATGATCTAAATAGAATTTCCATCATAAATAATGATTATTGGCAACGAACAAAATTTTTGGCTAATTGCAACGGTTATTGGTAATCACGTACAGAATTCTCCCTTAATCACGTTTTTTGAACAATTTACATTTCGCGTTTAATAACCTAAACTGTTGTTAATATTTAAGCTAGTCACTAATATTTGACACGAAATTTTGTCAAATAACTGTCGTTTTAGGTCTTCGAACTTCATTGCTTGGGCCATTTATAAAATTTGAACTTGCTTTATTAATTAAAACCATTAATTGACACGGTTATTTCAAGACTGATAATCTTTTACGAAGTCTTGATAGTTAGAGAAATTTGATTTTGAGAAATAGTATTTTGCGATTGGTGTCGATTTTAAAGTTTCTACCGATAGTTGCTCTTGGCAGTATTCTCTGTCCGCCTGCGAGCAACTTCAAGAGTTTTGACTTTCTGATAGTTACTGGAATACTCTCTCAAAGCTTACTATCCGATTGAATTCTCACATCCGTATCCACCGAAGATAGATCTATGTTTACTCTCTGCTATTTTTCTCGTGTCAGTTCCTTCTAAATTACGGGCAAAATTAGATCGTGATTATGGATACCGGAAAACCTAATGTCTTAATTGAAAAGCTTTTTTCATACACTCGTTTTCGCTTTTTCCGCCTGCTCTGCATTTTTTAAAACATCCTCATTTTCATTCCTCTCGCATTCAATTACATGTGACATGTAACTTGTATTCACTACTACTACTACTACAGTAAATTCTCCCTAATTGCCGCTCAGATTGTACACAAAAATGGACAATCTGAGCGTCAATTAAAGAGAATTTACTGTATATAGTAATTTCTCCGTAATCCGCGCTCAGATAGCGCACAAAAATGAACAGTTTGGGAAGAGGAGATGCGCTTATTCGAGCCTTGCGGTTCGTCTTTATAATTGAGCCGTTTATTTTGAAAGTGGCATAAGTCACTTTTTCAAAAAAATCGAGTTAATGGTAACACTAATTACAATTGAACGGTATCTTTTCATTTTTAAAAAATTTGCAATCAATAAGTTGAGAGTTATTGAGATTTGTTCGAGAGAAGTTTTGCTAATTAACGGTATAACAAACATGTTTATTTTGAAAGTGGCGTAAGTCGCTGTACTCAGGAAATTAATTGCGGAGCTTAGTGTAAAATAAATAGAAACGTGTGATAAGTGTGTGTGAAGTGTTGTTTTGAATTATTTTCAGTATTTTTAAAAAAGTTGTGATCACTGGACTTATTTTTATAAGTGCGAAAGAATAGTGCAGTTTTGTAAATTATATTATAGTGATAATAATAATATAATAATATAATAGAAATGGATCCGTTATTCGCTGGATCTCGTCCTGTTTCTTCAGCAAAATACAAAGACATGATGGACTTGCTTAATTATATACCCCCAATATACCACAGTTATTTTAAAACTTTGAAACAAAACACGATTTCCGAGGACTTAATCACTCCTATTGATGACGAAAATTAAATTGAACTGATGTATTTTCATATAAATTACTTATACTTATGTTTCAAAATGTACTAATTATCTTTGTATTTTATGAATATTAAAATAAAAAATACTTGTATCAAACCTTTATATTAAATGTGTTCATGGTATAAATTATTATTATATATGTAATTTATTCAACAATTTTAGTAAATCACTGTCACTGTTCTAAACTATTTATTTTGAAAGTGGCTTAAGTCACTTCACCGTAATGAAAGGTGGTGGTTTTTTAATGTTTATACGAAATTATTTATAATGAGAAAAATATCTCTCAGTATCCTGAGATAACAAATACAAGTAAATCTTCTCGAAAGTTAGCATCCATATTTTTAAACGTGTTAAAACGCAAACCCTTAAATATATCGACTTAAAAACAAAGTGGCCTATGCCACTTTCAAAATAAACGGCTCAATTGTTGACAATCGGTAACTATAAAAACGAGCCACAAGGCTCGAATAATCGTATCTCCTCTTCTAAAATTGTTCATTTCTATGTACAATTTGAGCGTCAATTAGAAAAAGTTTACTGTACTGAGGAAACATAATCTTGCCTGACGATGACCGTTCAATTGGATATCTTTTTTAACTTTTCTGAAACCCGTGTAATTTGTATCCTCTATAGGTTTCCGGTCGGATCGACTATTCATCTCAATGCGCGAGGGACGTTGGGCTTGTTTTCTTATATTCATGCTCGCCCGTCGCCGCAGTCATGCGCACACTCCCCCGTAGTACGTAAGCTATCATGATCTCAAGTTTCTAATTACTAGATAGTATGCCGCGCTACCAGTAATACTCGTGATTATGCCTGTCGCAATAATCGTTTAAAAGTACTATAGGACGACGCGTAAAACTGTCCGTGGTAATGGAGTCGCAAGCGTAATGCCACCGTCGACGAAAACCGGCAAAACTCTCGTGCATACATACTGCCGACGGAAAGTTCGAAAGCTGTTGCTGATTTCTGGGATTTTGTGATTGTGAACAGGTTCCCAGTGATTCTGGGATTATCCTGTTTTCGTTACGGTAACCATTTCCGTCGTATTGTTTCGTGTTTCTCTTGCGGTTCACAAGATTATCTAATTTGAATAATGATGCGTTTCATGTAGTTTAATACAGAAATTTATATACACTGTAAACATGGAAGTACAGAAACCTTTTACGTGAATTGTAATCGCGAGTTCCATATCATTTTAAAATCGCACCGACATCGACGTGCCTTATTTATGCACTGTCCTTCATCTTAATTTAATTAATTCATTTATTCACGAGAGAAACCCTTTCGTACAAAAAGAAGGTAATATGGAAGGAAAAACAAATGAAAATATTGTCGCTTATAGTAAATATAACTATTGTGATATATGCTGCGTCAATAGTTTCAGATTTCTTAAGGATTGTTTAATTATATCTGTTGTTGCGTGTACGGAGTTAACATAATTAATCATTCTGTTTATGAAATTTTGAGGTCTGTGTGTTGAAATACTTCAGCGATGTCATTGATATACAGGGTGTTCCAAAATAATGGTATTTCCGAGAAATAAGGGATTCCTGAGGTTATTCGAAATAATTTTCTCCGAGGCATCGTTCGCGAATTATTAGCAAAAAACTCTGACCAATGAGAGACGAACTCATTTTGATTAAGACGACCAAGTCAATAAGCGGACGAAGCTCTCGCCTTTCATTGGTTACTATTTTTCGTTAGTAAATCGTAAACGAAGCCACGGATTGCAACTTCGCTGAGGAAAATGTTACTTTAGGTGATCTCAGGAACTCCTCATTTCCCGGAAGTACCATAATTTTGGGACACCCCGTATAATACAAATAGGAAAGACCTCAAATGAAAACCTTCTGGAATACCAGAGGTAGCTTTTATTTCTTCTGTCTAATTGTTTTCTAATTTAACTGTTTGAACTCCGTCCGATTAGAAATTTTCATAACATTCGATCTGAAAGTATGTTACAGTTGCTAATCGGATCGTGTGAGCCTAGGCAGTCGACAAAATTATCTACTGAAGTGTTCCAAGAATGATCGATATCAAACGATCAAAGTCGAGACTGTGTAAACACTGAGTAAGCTCTAATGACAGAAACGTTCGAGAGTCTTCTTAAAGTGATAATCGGGTATTATCATTTCGAATGAGATTTCTATTAACCAACTGTTATTAGATGAGTACCACCGCGGTTAACGTTTGTTAAACGAAAGTATGAAGCCTTATCGGACTTAGTTTAGTCTTAGCGGACGGGCTGTGCCCGTCTAGAGACTAGAGACCGTGATCCGATAACAAACAGTTTTGAACGAATCTCAGGTGTTCGATCACGCGAGCTTATAGAAGTCACTGTTAACCGTGTACGGTTCATCCGACACCGGCTTTTCACCAGTTTCACGATGTCGGATCGGTAGAAGATGAAACACACTCGAGACACCAGTGTTCTCGAGCTGATAATTAATTGCCTTGGCAACGATGGCATTCGCGCGGTGCTACTTGTAACTGGAAGCGTCATTCGGCGATGCCGATGCTCTGAGAATCCCTGTTTGTCAATTGGAAGTCTTGATGACGCGCGGAACGGTACAACGTTTCGTTATTATCGTGAACCGCGAGCTCGCGGCCTCGACAACCGTGCTGAAAGGACATCTTCCATCGTTCACGGTTTTTTAGACTCTGTACACTCCGGCCCCGTTCCTGTTTTTGATATCTTCGTTCCTCCTTTCTTCCTCCTTTTCTTTGTCTCCGCGAGGCTCCCCTTTGCTATCCATTCCCCTGTTCACAAGCATTTCCTTCAGCAGTCGTTGTCCCTCTCTTTCGGTTACGGGCGACCAACGCTACCACCATTTTGCATTTCTTCCCTGCGCTTTACTGTCTCGACCGTGCGACTTCGCTTTCCTTCCTTTTTACCTTTCATTCGGTCCTCGACAGACAATGGAAAGCCCTCACTCAGAGGTAAACGGGAAACGATAGGGAATTCCACGACCGTAATTGTTCAAGATTTCGCCTTTATCGTGACCAGAAGTAGATGTGGACGCGGTTGAATTTTAATCTCGAGCTCTCCGACAACCATTTTTATATCGATCACGGCTCAAGGATTTATCCCCGCTGCATTCTCCGTATATCTGCATCCACGTTTTGTATACGGATTAATATATGAATGGACAGTTGTGTCCGGAATATTTTTATATTCTCCCATATCCAGCTTCGTATGAAACGGTAACTCCGAATGCAAGATTATATTCGGTATAAAGTTCTGGATGCGTTCATTTTTAACAGTTAAATCATCATTCCGATTATCACGTCAACAAACAGTTATTCATAAGTAGACTGCGGATTTTTATGCAATTTATCGTTTGCATACGTTGTTTTATGAAACTCAGAATAACAGGAACGTTTCGTTTGTCAACTAAAATATCATCCGTTGCGAAAATAAAGTAGAAATACTATTAGGGCTAGTTAATTTATACGCTTTTTTGCATATTTAAAATCTGTACACGCCATAAATGCATAAAGATCCGTAGTCTATTTGTTTTCTTATATGTTTCTTATATGGCATCGTTTACCTTCATTCCTAGATTTTTATAGCAGATCAACCAAATTGTGCTCCAATTCAGAAGAAACGAATGACGTACATATATTGTAGTTTATGCATGCAATCTTCTCGTTGATGCAATCTTCTCAATCTGACTCGTTGTTATAGTGCAATGGATTAGGAGAACCTTAATAAATTCTGTTAAACAATCATCATAGGTAAAGCTTTAACAAAATTATTTGTTAAAAACAGAACACGACCGTTCAGATAACAGATTAATCACTTAAAATTAGATACAGTAGATTTTAAATGCAATTAGGCTAAATCCTTACCTTAAAAAATTTACATTAGCGATGCATTTGCATTTTTGTTTAAATTTCTTTGGGATTTTTTTGCGAAGAAACCATTATACGTAATTGCAGTAAACAGTAATTGCAGACATATTTACAAGGTTTATTTACGCGTGTTTCAATAATATTTACAAATTTTTTGGTTCAAGAAAGGAGCTAAAGTTGATGAGATTGACAAGATAAATCATAATCGAATTTCAAAAAGATTGTCCTATGGTGACAATGATTATGATCGTTTTGTTTATCCGTAGGCATAAGTATACTGAATGTGCATCCAAATTTTGAAGGCAATTGGTTAAGTAAATTTTGAGGTACCATGGTCGTCGTTTTGAAAAACATACTTAAACGAGGAAAACACATTTAAAGCGTTGTATACCAATACTGACCATTCATATTATGAACATCATACTAACTGTAACTTTGTTAATTTTAAGAATTCAGACGTCAGATTTTGTAGGCGTAAACAGATTGATTTTTTCGATTGGATCACATTAGTTTGGCTTATCAAGCTATTTGAGACGTAGAATGCGATCAAATAGGGAATTCGGATAATCTATAATTCAGACAATTCTGACTTCATTGCATACTGAAATGAAAATTCTTAGGTTTTGCTGTTGGGAGATGCGATACGTTCACTTTGATTGAAGCGATTACAGTTTATGGTTTAGCAAACATTATTGTTAACTCGATGGAACACGAGCGTCACGTGTTTTCTTACTGCCGGTGATATCGATTCCCGGGTTCCAACCGGCTCTTGTTCCATTAATTACACCAGGTTTTTCGGAACGGTGGAAATTATGAATTCCCGACGGATGATAATTAGTATACCCGGTCACGAGCCGCGTGCATGTCGTCGCATGAAATTACAGATTCGATAATCGGAGTATTGCAAAATCGGAAATGAAATAACAGGAAATCCTACACGAGCCCGCTAGACAAGTAGACCAGTTCAGCACCAATTAACTCGGATTTCGGTTTCTGCGCTGCTCAAAATTAATTCGCCGGCGAATTCATTCTGATTTTACGTTGAACAGTTAATATCGCACAGGACAGTGAAACACGATGATCGAGCGCGCATACGCGGCAAACACATTCGCGGCATTAGCACGGTCGTTCATCACTGGATT
This sequence comes from Megalopta genalis, assembly GCF_051020955.1. Taxonomy (NCBI): domain Eukaryota; kingdom Metazoa; phylum Arthropoda; class Insecta; order Hymenoptera; family Halictidae; genus Megalopta; species Megalopta genalis. The sequence goes on along the minus strand of NC_135015.1, from coordinate 1,577,398 downwards.
TTCAATCTGTAAAGATCAATTTGGATGAAACGCAACACGCCCGCGCAACACTTTCATGTACAACATTCGCCGCCCGCGCGAATCATTTACAACCCGCCGTGGCAAGAAGTCGAGGGTGTCTGTGTTATCCTCTGTACAGCATGAATCATTATTGCTGCAACATATACAATAAAGAACAATAGATTACAAACTGTATATAAGTGAACGAAGGGAATGGAATATGTTTTATTGTTTGAAATTCAATGTTAACAAATAAAAAGTAAAGCCATTATTTCTATAGCGTGCAATTTCTGAAGCAACGTTATTACATTGCTTATTAATTGTCACATTTATTTAATTATATAATTATCACATTTATTTAATTATATAATTACCATATTTCTTACTATTATATAATTATCATATTTCTTATTAATAATTATCACGTAATAATCATATTTTTCTTAATTACAAAACAATAGGTTAAATTTATTAATTTGTATTTATCACCTCCGTATTTATACTTATTTTTGACTTGATTAATGATGCTTAGTAATGATTATGAAGAAAACATTATCTTTGACATAAACTTGACATATTAAATTTTAACCTTGATATATTAATATGTTATATCTTTCATGAAAATTGCTTTAATAACGATATTTTTCTTAATTATAAAACGATAATATGAATGTTTCATTTTTAGAATCTGCCTTTTGTTTTTGTGCTAGTTCTTTGTTTCGTATAACATGTTATTTTTTAGCACCTAACAACAGTATTACACTGAAGGTATCTATGGTCGTGATGAAAGAATGTTACATGTTTTTAACATTACATGTTTTCTTGTTACGGTACAAATGTTTATTTCCTCCACTTTAAATAATTCGTATAATTAAGCAGAATTCGTTTAGATAAAACGCCGTAAAATCGCTCGATTTACATTATTCTCCCTCACACACACACACAACGCATCACAATGAATTTGTTCTTTTCATTAACACCAAGAGCCTCTCCATAAAATCAATAAATTTAAAAAATTTTCGTTACAAATTGTAACTATTGTATCAAAAGTATTTATGAAGTGTGCTATCACTAGATTACGGGATTTATGCATTTATGACAAAACCGAGTAGCTGCAATTTTGAAAAGGCGAAAGAGTAAAAGTATTGAGAGGTATCCATACCAAAGATGGACAACATTTTTTTTCGGATGACATATAAGAGATAAGGATTACCGAATAAAATTTTATTAGACATTACCGAATAAATATCCAATTGAATAAAAATTGATCTAGATAACAACTTATCCGAATAAAAGACATTATTCGAATCAAAATTCATTCGAATGAGAAGTTACTTGTTATCCGAACATGAATTTATTTGTACAGTAATTAATTCGGCAAATAATCGATTTGAATAAAAATTATAGAATATACTATTTTTCCATAAAATATTTTGAATAAAAATTACAGAATATAGTATCTTTCCATAGTTTCATTAATTTAATAATGATCTTCCTTCGGATGCAAAGGAAGTGTTCTTAAAAAATTACGTAAAAAAGACGGTCAATAATTATTGGAATTATTATTCGAATAATTTTACAATCTCCGTTGGAATAATTTATTCGAATTAACAATGAGAAATTATTCGAATTAATATATAGAACAGTTTGTTATGAATAATGAATAATTGTTATCCGAATAAAATATTCAATTAAAACGAATTCATGCGAATAATTATTTTAGATAAATATTTATATTCGAAACAATTCGAATTGTGTCCAACTCTGATCTATACATTGTTTTCGTCCCACTATAACTTTATTAAAGGAAGGAAAACTTCTGATTCCTGTTTCTCGCAACAGATCAAACAACTTTTATTTTGCATAAAGATAGATCAATTTACCGAAAGTTTGAAAACATTTTCGAACTGTAAGGATACACACTTTGCGCTGTAATAGATATATAATTGAATTGTTATAATTGACATTAAAACTTTCTTGTGTGCAGCTTAGACGACCAGGATGTTAAACTTCTTGTTCATTAGAAATTGGCATCGAAAACTGCGAGCAGAAATGAGGGAACAAACATATATAGTCAGTTTGAATTCATAAGGCAGCGTTGTTCCGTAGTTTAAACGACGTTAATGTCTATAGTATTATAAAACATGATATTCAGGTCTCACGGACGAAGTACCATTGTGAATTTCATTCGGGCTCGCGATACCAATATAGTAATGTATGTTATCTCGCGTGCGGTGGCGTCATAAGTGCAAAGCTTTGTACACTACAGAGTATTAAAAGTTCTCTGTCTGCTTTACATCCGTGTGCACTCTCCGTGGCTAAGAACGCTTTTAATGTTTCGAGTCGTATTAATCGCGTCGGTGGCGTCGCGCTTTCTACGCGTATCCGCGGAAAAGCGTCGGTGAAAATTCGCGCGCATCTCGCAGTCAATATTTAGCAATAATTCGCATCGACCGCCCGTAATAATCGATCGTTTCGTTCGAAATGTTCCGCGTCGGCTGATTATCACCGGGGATTATGCGTCGCCGAAATTTCGTGTTCGTTTGTTTCGCGGGTGCCGCGCGACAAACTTTTTGTCCCTCGATCCGGGTCAATAAACCGGGGACAAAAGGCACCGTTTAACGCGTCAACATTGCTCGACCGGTCGGGATTTTGGGAACAACGAACAACGGGCTTTGTGCGTTAGCCACGTGTCCACCCATAACTAAAACGAAACGCGAAGAAGGAATGCTCGCGCGTAGCACGCGTGACACTCGAATATTAAAGGGGCCTCGAGTCGCGCAGTATAGCCTCCATTGCCTAGTAATTATTAAGAAAAGTTTCGCCCCCCTAGGTAGGTGCTAGGGTCGTCGCCTGGACGCGATATGCAGGGCTGTAAAGGGGTCGCTGGTGTGTTGGAGAGCGCACAAGGGTGAAATTTCGCGCGTCCTTGCTCTCATATACTCTTACGCTTGCCAGATGCCGAAGGTCGGATGAAATAAAGTTTCGTTGGACGTTCCGCGCGCGAGAAATTCCTCCTAATCTATCTATCTTCTGAAGAATTCGCCGGCGTTTATCGCTTTACAGGCACGGGACTAATGGACCACTGAAATCGACGTTTTCGGGTCGGAATGTTTATACAGGATGGACCTTGTGTAATCTGAAATATCTGTTAAATTGTAGGAGTTACAGAAGAAAATGGTGCGGAAATGTTGCGCGGTAGATAATGGCAGAACTATGGTCGTAACTGGATTCCGCATTTTATGACAAAATTGTGCAGTAAATTGTCAATGTATTATTTTTAATCTGTTAGAATGATTAAAGGAAGAACGAGACGGTCAATTTTTACTTTTTTTAGAAATCCGCAGTTTAGTCATAACAAGTTTCTACAGGTAGAATTACAGTAAATTCTCTCCAATTGTCGCTAAGCTTGTAAACAAAAGTGGACAATTTGCGAAGAGAAGATACGAATAGCCGCCGATTGTCAACAGCATTAAAAAGAAGCCGCAAGACTCGAATAATTGCATCTCCTCTTTCCAAATCGTCCAATATTTTTTTACAAGTGAGCGACAATTAGGGAGGATTTACTGTAGTAGTAGTGAACGCAAGTTACATGGCAAATGTAATTGAATGCGAGAGGAATGAAAATGAGGATATTTTAAAAACTGCAGAACAACCAGTAAAAGCGGAAGGAAAAAGCTTTTCTATGAAAAAACTGTTCAATTAAGACATTAGGTTTTTCGGTATCCATAATCATGATCTAATTTCGCCCGTAGTTTGGAAGGAACTGACATGAGAAAAATAGACCTATCTTCAGTGATCACTTCAAATTTTTGAACAACGTTGTTAATCTTGCAACGCTAGAATTACGAGGCCTGATCCCTCATTGGAATTATAAAGCTGCTCTTCTGCGAAAGTACCGATTGAATTGAAAAGTATTGAAAGTATTGAAAGTATTGAATAAATAAAATTATTCTCATTACTTTTAGAAATTTTCATACAAGTCATTCGTACTTAAAAGGCCAGTAAAATACAAAGCTACAACATTTGTCTATTATTTTTGCATCAACATTAATATTATAGAGTCGAAATAGCATTAAATAGAGGAATAGAACGAGTCAAATATACACTGTGCAATTGGTATAACATAAAGCACATAACTGCAGATTTTGTTCATAGTTCCGGGAAAACCAGTCATATGTGTAAAAGCATTTTACTTTGACGGATAAAAATGGAACATCCAAAACTACAGCGTGCAATTTGATTGATGAATTTTAACGAAACCTTTTTAATTGTTAAACGTACAGTCACTTCGAAAGGTTTATGTACTAAATGTATCTATTTCGTATAGAATGTCCAAATATTAGTACGATTTGAAAAGGCGATAGTTTGATTTCAAATGTATTGCGTAATTGAATAATGCAATTACAATAAATGATTCCTAGTTTCGTAAAATAGCATGATATTTAATTCATCCTTCCGCATATATACACGGCAACTAATGAAAGTATTATATCGAAACTTTATTTATATAGAAACATGTTTAAATTTTTTTTTTTTTTTCGAAAAATCGTGATCTGCGCTTTTCGTAAAATTATTTATCGGCTGTTGACATAGAAGCACCACACTGCAGAGACGATAGAAATTACTCCAAATATAATTTGAAGCGCAAATATTTACTGGTTCGAAAGTTACGACGTAGATAACGTTTGGAAGCGTACTTTCATAATAAATGACTTCGATACTTCAAGTGCTTCCTTTCCGATATATGATTTGAAAAGTTTCCAAATATTTTGCTGCGAAACCATGTTTGTCTTCCTACTTTTTCCTCCATTCTCTGTTTGACCTCTCTTGTCACTGTTGCTGGCCGGACGTTTGAAATCGTTTTTCGATGTAGACCATACGTTCCTCGATATAGCGCACGAAGTAACATACACCGTGTCTCTGTACATTTACGTCAATCCTTGACGTAATTATCGCCGATGTTCGGACTCAGATTCGGGCAGACGGATATAATAAAAAATAAAGAGAAAACGATTATTTTTATTTTATTTATTATCGATTATTTTTGGTTAGTTAGAGCCAAAAAGCCTTAAAATGTTAACAATGCTACGATTCACGACATGTGCGTGTTATTTAATTCAGAAAGGAAGTTTAAAGGAATCGACCATCGCCACGTCTCTCCTGGTTTAATACAATTTTTAAAGCAAGGATGAAATTTTAATGTGGTTTCTATTCCATGGCACTGACACAGATCCATTTTACATGCAGTCTAATCGAGGACGTTTCAGGAGAAAGAAATTCAGGACATGGATCTCTTTTTTCGGTAAATCGTTTTTTACACTAGATTTACGGAGCACAAAAAACAGCTGTTTTATATTATTTTATAAAAGTATTATAACAATAAGACATTTTTTTATTCTGATTTTTAACAAGCGTTATTGTAACATTTGCCGTAAGTAACATATAAATCGAATAAATAACTCATCAATGTATTTCTGTACGATATGAATAATTATAAATTAAAAAATTGGTGACCAGCCATTTTTACGGGTCCCGTAAATCTAGCGTTTAAAACTATTCCTCTGACAGTTCAAATTTACTCGATGACAACAACGTTCATTAATAATTGAAACATAGCTAAATATTGACGATATTAAAACTAAAGTTTCTGACGAGATTTGCACATTTCGTCAGTTTGGCATATTGGGCCCTCCTCCCGGAAACGAGCCAGAAGCTACCGTACCGCACGGAGTTCTTTCGCAAGAAACAAAGCACAATAAACACCGCACCTGTTTTTGCAATCCGATAAAAAACATCGAACAGCGTTTGACGCGGATATATGAACCGAGGAGCTAAGAAGATTCATAAAAGCGTTCTCCGCTAACGACCCCCCGAAAAACCGATCCCGTATTTTCGCTTTCGTCAGCGTAAGAAACGCATCTATCCGGCTGATAATTATCGGCCAGTTCACCTTCCGTTTCACCCTCGAACATTCTTTTCTGGTGGTGGGCTGCCGGAGTCAGGACAAAACAGGTCCGTAGTCGAGGAGGAAGCGGAACGCGCGGTTCTAGAAAAAGGGAGCGAGAGAGAGGATGAGGAAACGGATGGTGGTGGGTTCGGGCGGGGGATAAGGGGTGGGCGCAGTATAGGGGCGGAATTTCGCGCGTGCTCCGCTTCATCCCCTTCGGTTGCCGCTGCCGCTGCTGCTGCTGCTGCTGGATGCTGAGGGTAGCTGGACCGCGCGCGTGAGGTGTCAGTTCTGCGCGCGACCTCTCTCCTGAAGGTGTCAACCTACTCGCGACCTACTCCAAGGTGTTTGCCGAAGTCTCGTGCAACTGACGCGGCAATACTCGCGCGTTTCTTTCACCCTCTCATCGTCTCTTTCGGTCTTCCCTGTTCCGTCTACCCCGCTCGGTGGCGGTCTACTTCGTCGTTGTATGCGCGTGGTTGGCTCGCTCGAACCGCGAGGACTGTCCAGTGAACCGCGCACAAGTTGTTTCATTTTTTTTTTCTCTTCGCGAGAGGAAAACCCTGGAAGTACACCGGTTCATCTGGCACGTGACGCACGGCTTCAACGGCACTATCATGTTCGCCGGGATGTCCAGAGGCAACAATGTACGTGAACACGTTTCTATTGCGAGCACGCGTATTATTTAACCGTTCTCTTGCGACCCGACACCCCCGAGCCTATCTCTTGGCCCCCCTTTTGTTTCTCTTGGCGATGATAAGCGAACGGATCCCGAAACGTTCGCTCCGTTCTCAATCATTCTCCCAACCCCTGCCGCTTTTTTCCCTGCGCTTCAACGTCGAAGACCGTCTCGCCCGCGGGTGGCAGGAGGCGGTTTCGATAAAACGTTGACTAATGACGCGCGCAACAAAATGCATTCGAGCCGACGGAATTTCGCTCGTTTATCTCGGTTCCACCTCGCGGAGTTTCGGGCATAAAGCAGCGCGCTATCAACGCCAGGTATATGCTGGCGATAACCGGAGCCCCGCGCCGGCCTCGCACCGGTCCCTGTGTACACGCGGCTTCGGTTCGGCAGCGTCCAACAACTGCACCCGCGATCGCTGTTCCAAGATTCACCGATGATACCGCGTGTTCGCCGTTGATCGACGAGCCGGACCACCGGAGATTTAATTTTCGCGAAATCCTGCCGCGGTCCGGTACGATCGGCGCGCTCGCGTTCTCATCTCCCGTCTGTCCATTAAATTTCCACAGCAAAGTGACGCGAGGCGAGGCGAGGCGAGACGAGGCGAGGCGGCGCAACGTTTTCGCTCGGTATCGACGATACATCATTGTCACATTTCATTTTCTTCGGGCGTAACGGCGTCGTTCCCCGGACAAAGAATGGAGGATTTTCGTAGGCAGATATGAAAGGTATATATCGTGGAAGTTAGTTCCTCAGGTGGCGATAATTCATCAGGGCCGAGTAACTCGCCCGCCGCCGGATGATTAATTAACGCCGGAGTCGGTTGCCCCATCGCGTTAGTCCAGTTTTTCCCTTCGGAAACCAAGACAGTATTCCGAGCTGATTTCTATTACCACCTTCGCGTCGTGCCGCTCGTTTTTATTATACCCGCGTTTCTCGTTTCGCGATGCCCGGCAAAGTGGGATCTGCGCGCATTCAAGTGGCCCCTTTACGGATCGCATTATTGTTCCGGCAGTGAATAATAAATCCATTTCGAGGATTTTAATTTAAGCCGCGTCTGGAGCCTTCGTCGAAATTAAAGGGCGGTATTTCCGCTGGGCGAGAGGCCTCCGTGAAAGAAGAAATCAAACTCGCGCGAATCTCTATGGCAGTCGACTTTAAAGGGCAACTTCGCCGCGATAAATCCGACAAGTTCGGCCGTCGAATGGATCGCCGTTAAATCAGCGGCGTGCAATGATCGTCAGCGGTGTGCACCGAGGATAAAATAAATTTCGCCGCTGATACGCGCGCCGATAAACGTACAATCGCGTTTATTTGCCCGCTCGTGGCCGCAATTATGCAAACGAACGTAAGGGCCCGGCGAGCATTACCGCGCGCCTATCCATCCGCGACGGCTGTCGTCCGCGTTCGAGATTCACGACGCAGGGAAAATCGACGGAATCCTCGATCAGGCAAGCAAAGTTCGCGGGCGCTGCGTTTCGGGAACTTTTCTACGCGACGCTTTCACGATGAAACGCGGCTCGAAACGATGCTCGGGCGATTTGCACCGCGTTCTCGGTACATTTCAATATAATGGGATCTAAAAAGAGCTCGCCGACCGCCGCGGCGCGAGGAGGGGTCACTTAAATTAGTTTTCCTGACGACAAGCGTCCTCTCTTCCGTGATAATGCCGCGCCGCGTTTCACGGACATTCGTCCGGCTAAATGTCCTTAATTGAAAACGTGTAAATCCTGAAACGGCGCGGGAGACACGCCTAATCCTATTCCGGCTCATCCTCGGTAGACAAGCGTAGGCAATTTTCATTTAATCGGAGCCCCGTCGCCCTCTTTCTCGTCGTCGTCGTCGTCGTCGCCGCGACGTTGCCTTGTCCTCGAACGCAGTTGAAGAAAAAACGAACGATGAAAGACGGGAGCCAGGCCTGGCGGTAGTTGCGCGAGAAAAGAATTTCTTCCCTCTTATCGTTCGACTTATAAGAAGCGACAGCGAAGCCGCTCTTCCCGGCCGCGACCGTCTTCTTTTCAGTCTGAAATCTCCACTCGACCCTCCTATTTATTTCCACTCAATTTCGCCGCGGGGCGTTTCGCAACACCGTTCTCAGCCGTTCGTGATTCTCGTGCGCGAGGAACGTCGTTTCGGCGACCGATGTCGATGTCCGCGATCGACGCGTCGTTGTCTATAACTTCTCTTGCCCATCCCCATTACGGGACATTGTGGATTGATAACGAATTCATGCCCTTCGTCAAGTGTCCGATTGCTAAATATCGCTTGGTCCATCTTCAGGGCTGTTATGTTACTCGTGACATCAATTGTGCCGGTGATTTTGAAAGTGGTGGAAGTCACGTATATTTAGTCTCCAGATATGTAGACTTTTGCATTGAGGCGTGTTAAAAGGTATTTATTTATTATAGGACAATATTTTATAAACTGTATGATCTTCCAACGTCAAGTATATAACCATTGACAAATTTGTTTAACACTAAACCTACCAAGCAGTAATACTAACCGGCATGTACCGCTTCGCAAAAGTGAGAAGATCGAATTTATTTAGAATTTGTAAAGTTTTTATTATAAAACTTGCTCCAATAATATAACTTTTTCAAGCGTTTTCCACGAAAGAGTCTCGGAACTTTGTAGAATTGCAAAATACGAAAGCGGTCTCTTTGACCGCGGTAGGTTTAGTGTTAATATCAAGCATGGAATCATGTCTTTCGAATACTTCAATGTCTTACATCGCTTTCAAAATTAATATTAAATTCTGGTCACTGATTTTCAATAAACAAAAATAGCGAATTTTATTAAAAAAGAAATGGACTTACGTATGTTTTATATATTCTATATTATTTTATAATTTCCGATAGCCCGTAATTTACGGTTCAAAATTGCTTAATAAATTGTTTAGTGGCATTATATATTTTATATTATTTTATAATTTCCGAAAGCCCGTAATTTACGGTTCAAAATTGCTTAATAAATTGTTTAGTGGCACTAACTATTTTAATCGTATACAAGTCATCTTCAGTGCTGGCCTATATTTTCGGCACGTATTTTTACGCGATGCATGAAAATTTTAATTGAATTCCGTGTTGAATATTTTCCTGTGGGTTCACTCATTGACACACGTTTCCATTACTTTCTGTACGTTTTTTCAACTATTATAGTAGCTTTCAGTTGTAGATATCTTGACAGGTGTGTTTTTACAGCCTCATTTCTAACACTTACACCGCTTATGCTATTATCGAAATGAACGTGAAGTTACCATTCATGTAACATGAAACAAGTGCAAAATCTTAATTTTTTAGGTTTCATGGCTTACAACACTTTTTTTCAAAATCACCGACACAATTATCGTCGAAGGTTTTCAATTTGCTCACTTGCTGTTTATTGTAACAGTATTTTTAAGTAAAAAAAATACAATTTTTAGAACATGTTTTGTTTAATACTGCGAGCTAAAGAGTTAAACGAACGATAATCCGGCGTTATTCGCCAGAGTAGGTTAACTCGAATATTTTGTCTCGAGGGAGATATAAAAATGAATTTATTAACTCTAAACCAATCGCGCCGGTCAAAGTGATGCACACACATTTTGTATTTTCAAATTCTTGAAACTATAAAGACTCTTTTTTAAGAAACGACTGAATAAATCCTTTCATTCAAGCTAAAAATGGAAAAATATAGGCGGAAAGTCTAGATAAAATGTTATTCTTACAAAACAATACACGTTCGTTAATTTTAGAGCTCGGTAGATTTAAAGTTAAAATAAATTGGATAAAATAGGAAATCAGAGCTAATAGTTTATCCTTGGAAAATGAAACTTGTACTTTATGAATTGAAGCTTCTCTTATAATATTAAACTTTTCACAGAAAAATGTCTTCCCTTGCAAATAAAAAATAGACTCTTACTCATTCTATCTAGTTGGTAATATCTTGCTTTCTGTTATTGAAACCAAAGGAAAGATATTTTAACGCGTGCATAATAGCTACTCATACGATAGCTCTAATATCGTTTGCAAAATAATCTCGGAGAGACTACGTGCGCGAGAGTACTTAGTTGTGTAGTTTGGAGGAGATCGCATCCATCAATGGGGTACGTAGTAATTTCACTGTGAGGGATTTGTGAACTTCATTGTCGGGTCTCGTATTTGCGCGTTGAAAACGTTCGACGGCACGGTTTATACCGTGAATATTTGCGTTCGTCGGATTTCCGGTTGACCCGTTGCTACCGTGGCCTTTAGCAGGGGATGGTTGTTTAAAAATCGTGCGCGGGACCGTCAGTGGAACACAGTTGGAAGGCCAACGAATTAATTGAACCTCTGATTGCTAGCTGAAACGAGAGGCGGCGACGGGTTTTTATTAATTTCGTTCGTTTCGCCTGACGTCGTTTGTCGGCGAGCTGCATCACTTGATATATACATATATATGTATATATATATATATATATATATATATATATATTACATAAATGGGGGTGGTGCAAAAAAGAGGAGGGTGGGAGGGGGGTGGGTGCGATGAAAGAGCGAGGCGTGAACGACAGTCACGAATAAAAGCTTTCGACAGGGCACAATCAATGTTACATTCGAGAGGCGAGAGACTCTCTTAAAATGTCGTGCGTCGAGTGAATCGTTGGTAAAATGTAGGTCAGGCGAAATTACACGTCACTTCTTATTAGACGCCCCGAACGAGCCCGGATGTGCGCGTGTGGAGGTTTTTACATGCACGAGCCGTAACTTACTCACCGATAGTCGAGTAAGATCCGAAGAAATAACCCGCGAATGACGGCATCTCTGAAGTCTCCTAGTTGAACGAGAAATCGTTGCTCAAATTACCTTTCGACGTCCGATACACGACGAATTAGAAACGTCTGTCCAAGACCGCCGTTCCATTTTCTCAGCGGCCGCTATTTTCTATCTATACGTCGCGGCGATTGGAAAGCCCGATAAACGATCTCCAACGCATAATAGTATTTCCGTGTCCGGCCAATCATTTGGACACGAATAATTTACCGCGAAGAATTTGCATGAAATGAATTTCGCATGATTCGATTTTGCCCGCGCGCTTCGTTTCGACGATTTACATTGTGATGTATCAACAGCGAGCACTCGACACACGCCTACTGGAATTATTTATCGTCGATCAATATTGCCGTATCCGTATGTAAACTGCTTTCCTTAAACTACTTTATATTTTAATGGACGCGGAATAAAATATACAAATCCTTCTGGCGTTATTTCCGTTTCCACGATATTTCCGGTGAAACAGTGTCTTTGTATAGGTTGCCGTCGACGAACTGCGCTTTGACATGATGGTTAACTGAAGCAGTGACAGGTAGAAGACGTTTCTACAAAGTTTTCGCGTAGTTCGGCCGAGTGTATCAACTTCTGCTGGCGGCTTTCATTGAAATAGGTTGCTTCCTGTAAACATACTTTTCTTTGCTTCTTTGGCACAATACACATTTTCATCATCATTCGTTAAATGTAAAATGTTTTCCAAGCTTCGAAAAGACATCGAATGAAGAGCAAACGGAATTAGGCATGCTTCTTTATTTTATTTACTTTCCTATATGACAAAATCATGGCTTCTTCGAATTTTTGAATGACGAAATATTTAACATAATATTTGTAAATAGCTGGTAATTAATTAAAATGACGTGGTTGTACAACTGGCAAGCAAGAAATCTGAAAGACACACCAAGCTCTCATACTTCCAAGTAGATTCACTAGGTTATAGTCAGACCAGCCAGTCGTATATTTCATTCAATAGCATGCGTACTTAACGACTTGAACCCTGAAATGCACGACTTCTTTGTTTTCAATTTCTATTTATCAAACTTTACAAAAGTATGAGTATATATTAAGGGAAAAATAAAGAAAAGAATTTTTATTAGAAAATTATCGTATGTAGCCAATCGACTACAAAACAAAATATTCTTTTAGATACACTATGTACATATATACATATACATATATGTTGCCAAATGGCAACACGATGCATTTAAGGGTTAAGAATTACTTATTTTTAACAATGAAGCTATGACTAACAAGATTTTATTCTACATTTCCGAAATGCTTTCTTAGATTTACGTATAAACAGTTTTTAATATACCAATGATTCATTGATGTTACAAAGATGCAAAGAAAATAATCCTCTAATCTAAAGTTATATACTGCTGTACTGTGATTCCTATATTAACCTCACAATACCGGCGACGAATTATATAAGGAAGTTATGAGCAAATTTATTTATTGCAATTATGCCATATAATAATAAATAATACCTATACCATTTTATTAATATATTTCTTCGATAATAAGGTTATATCAATATTATAAAATTAATGTCATGGCGTTAATCCTCTATTATAACGGTATTAAACGTTAAATTCTAACGTTACTTCCGTACCAATATATGAAAAAATATAGGTCCGCATTTCGTACCCATACAGAGTGTTGCGATTAATACTGATTAGGTGGGCAAAACTCATAACTTCATTTCATAAAAAATAAGTGCTCGTCATATAAAGTGATGTATATACAATAAGAATGTTAACGTTACTCTGTCAATATTACTCCTAAAATCGGTTTCAACGACACAAATTAATTAGCACTTTAAACGCACATTGTATTAAATTTCTTAAAACAACTTTTACAAGTTCTTATTTAAGATTAACATGAACTATTTACATTTTTAGACCTTAAAAAAATTTGTATAATGAAAACTAGTTGTGAAGGTACATTTGATTGTTTTAATTAGTTCTATTAATTCTCTTGATTATTTAATCAATAAACGAAGAAAAGTTGTTGCTAGCATTCGGGCAGACTTTAATCTTTCTTTCGACGTAAATTTTAATACGGGGAAATGTGCGGAGGTGAACAATATTCATAATTTTAGTGATAGTAATCGCTATTTCTTGAAGAGAATTTCTCAACGTTTGAAATAGTTTTAAAAAAGACAATTGTCTTAATGAAATATATCAATCTCATATGAAAATATATACAATTGAAAGATATATAAACTTTGTATCACTTTTATATGCATTTAAAATTCGTCCGATGAAAACAATATTTCATCTAGTGAAGAAGAATTTAGTTCTACAAATGATGATTTAGAATACATTTATTTTTAATTTAATTTAATAATAATATAATAATAATAATTTTATTTTATTCTACTTTATTTTATTATTTTAGAAAACAAGAAGAAGTAACGATAAACCTACGGGGACATAGGATAAACAACAAAAATAAAAAAGGAATTTTGTTCAGTTAGTATCACGAATCGCAACACTGTGGTATGGCGTCGTCGAGGGGTTAATAACTTTGTCAGTTCATTGATATATTAGTCAAAAACATCCTTTCGACTGTGTAAAAAGTACTTAGACAACATTATGCTGCTCCTTAACGTACAGCTGTATTAAATTGTTGTTGACAATAGAATTAGAAATTCCTTCCATCAGTTAATACAAGATACCCATCTTCCAGCACCGATAAGTCCATACGAACCTTTATTTATCCACGTGTCATTATCAGATTATTTGACCGTCAATAATATTGCAAGATGCCAGGACATTCGTCCTATTTCGATCAAATCGAGCCTCCCATTAGCACCGGCACTTGGCGGGTCAAAGAATCGCCATCGAAACCATCCTCGGCTAAGTTAACGAGTCCGAAGAGTCTTAATAGGTTTCCATCCGGCGCGCTGCCGGCATGGCACGGTAGCGAGTTCCAGGGGATGGGTTATCTAAAGTAGCATCTTGATTCCCGCGACTATGATTAAAGCGATACCCGTTGATTGCTCGTCCGGGGCAACTAGCATTGTCCGGTGGCGTCGGGCTTCCGTGGCGTCGTCGGCGGTTTAATCTCGGCTGTCTCCCTAATCCCTCTATCTGCGTCATGAACTCTTATCTCACCGCTGGAAACCGGCGCAAGTAGCGCGAAGCAGGACAAAGTTGTAAAATAAACACACGGGGAAGGAGGTAGACGGCGTGTGTCTGCTCGTAGTAAATCGGCGCTAGCTCGAAACTCCCGGCGCCGTTTTGTTAACTCGGCGAAACTATTTTTCCTGACGCGGGTTTGCCCTCCGCCGCGCCGGGTTCCTTGGTCACCGAAAGCTGGACGTCCTTCCGCGGAGGGACAGCGACCGGTGCGCCCGAAGAGTTGAAGGACATTACGTAGTACGGCCAACAAAAGTTTCCCATGCGGCGCACAGACTGGACATTGCTCAATTCCTATTTGGTCCTTGAAATTTACATCCGTCTCGCAGTAATATATACAGCTATTTTCCTTTTCTTCCGCCCCTCGCTGCTCCCGCTTCCTCTTGCTCGCCTATTTCCCAGCCTTGGAGAATAGCAGGTGAGTTTGCTCGGGCCAACTTATGCCATTTGCCATTGCTCCCTCCTTCTCTCTCCCCCTCTCTTCCTCTCTCTCTCTCTCTCTCTCTCTTTCTCTCTCTCGCGTTCTCTCTGGCTCCATGTTCTCCAGTTCCGAGTACACTCGTTCTTTAGTCTGGAAAGTTGCTGGTCCATCTCGAAAGTAAGCTTGCAAAACAACTGCCGGTGTTCCCTGCACATACGTGTAATCGGCCGCGGCGCCAGTTTATTTCTCCCCTTTTGCGAACCAACCGAAACGAACTTGGATCGTTGAACGCTGTTGCGTGCGGTATGAACGATGATTTCCATTGATTTCCACTGCGGCGTTCCAGCCGCCGATCATTCGTGCTCTCCGTTTGTCGTCCCGGCGAGTTTCAGCACGAGGAATTTCATTAGATCCACCGGTATCGTCGGAAATTAATAAATATTTTTGTTTCCACGGGAATGACGGAGGACGCGCGTTCTAAAGGGCGGCGGTGGCGGCGGCGGGAGGGGGGTGGGGGATGGAATCCAATTTTTCGAGCTTGGTGTTATGGAAGAGCGAGCTAAGTTGTCTTCGAGGATCTGGCCGGGAGATAGGATGGCGGGCCAACGGCAATGTCAGGAATACTTCTGAAAATCGCGATGAAATTTCGCCTTATCTAAGAAGCGGGGGCGAACGAGGACGCCGTGAGGGGGAAGGGAGTGGGGTGGGGCAGCACTAAAACACGAGCTCGCATTCCTCGCTCGGTCTCGGTCTAACCTCCGTTCCACGCAGAATTAACGAAGTTATTTGAGGAGATACGGTAAAAGTTCGTAACGGAGTTCGTAACGGAGTAGAGTTTTGTAATTCGCGTTATTGTCGAAACGTCTCGTCCGTTGAAAAACTGAGATACGGACTCGTTGTTCCGAAGCTCCTGGGTGCCCTTTTCCGCGTCCCTGTCTCGGCCGACCCGTGGCGATCGAATTTATGTCGAACTATTCGAAAACGCCCGTCGTCGCGACGTAATCCGCAAATTCCGCGGGTCCTCGTGTGAATCCATCGACATCTCGCCACCCGGGAACGCCTTGAACGAAGGGAAACTTCGTTCAAGGCACCGGCGATGGTATTCTGTTGCCGCGATGGCGTCTCGCGGTTGTCTTACTCTCCCTCGAAAATCATACACTACATTACCGCAACATGTTTCGGACGGTCTGTTTCGGAGGAGGTCGCGGTTGCAACGGGCTTCCCGAACAATATAATTAAGCTAGTAAACTCATTTACGGATCCGGGAAACTGCCGGGCCAAAGTACGAGTAGTTGCGAATTACTGTATTAGGCGAGGATGAACTGCAGACGCTGCGGCGTTGTTCTCCGATGAGGACATCAGTAGGGCGCGTTTGTCACGCTGCTACTGCTCTAATTATTGGCGGAAGTTTTGATAGGATCTGCTGGAATATTCAATGCACAGGGCGGGGTCGAAGGTGTGATACAAGCTGGCAACGGGTTCTTCCATCTGCAAAACGAAATCGAAGCTGTGGGTTCATAGGCTCGCCTCTTCAATGAACGAACATCCCCCATTGAATGAGTATTTCACGTGTATAAAAAAGTGTGATGTGACCTTAGTTTACCTCTATTTTGACAATGAATGAACACCTCCCAGTGATTGAACATTTCTCATATTGTTCATGAAACGTTTTCAAACCATTTTTACGTTCAAATTTATGTAGTGGTTCTGTTATACATTTGAAGATGTCTCGTAGATTCCATTTCGTTTGTGCTTATAATTCGTTTTACATTTCATTCGTTTAACGAGCAATTCTTTACAACGTCCTATCCGTTCAGGGTAAGTACTATTGCTATTTGATATCCATAATTTGAGTTTTGAGGTGTGTTCAATGAAATCATCTTGATTTGTTTGTACAATACTATTCACTGGGATATTACTGTTCATTTATTAAATTCTTTTTTTCATTCATCGGTCGTTTGACGTACTTTTCACAAAATCTTATATTAAACTTTAAGAATCCAACTTATAGTAAAACGGTTAGTTTATGATTACATCATTCACTGGTCAAGTCAACTATTTTAAAATTCGAGGCTTGGTTTATAGGAACATTGAGATTCAACGTTCATGGATTACAGGATCTAGAATTTATTTTTTATTTGCAATATTTTAACACTATCCCTACCTCGACCGGTGAAATGACCGTTTTTGAAATTTCGATTAGAATTTCCTATATACAACGTAATTATGTCGCCTTTATACTTCACGACTTTTTCTAAAATATACGTATAATACATTTTTCAAAAATTTACTTCGTTTTTTATTGTTTGTTTTCTCAGAAAAATTTGTAGTCTGTCTTACCTACCACGGCCGGTCATTCAATCGGTTGTACGATTTATATGTTTTGTAATAGAATTCTCTCAAACACTCAATCGTGAAACTATAAAGTCGTTCCAAATAGAAGGTAATGCAGTTGTGGCATGATTTTAGCCAAAAAGTGCCTTCCAAGTACTGCTTTACATCATCACCAAGTGTTTACAATTCTCGCACGCCTATCGGCCTCGCGGTTTTTATTTGCCAGATTGGTATCTGAAGCGGTTCGAAACCTCGAATTATAAACTTCTAAATAAAAGAAACTATATTTTGATAGTGTCAAATTGGCGGTAGGAATAAGCATACGCGAAGTGTCTCTCTCTCTCTCTCACTCTCTCTCTCTCTCTCTCTCTCTCTCGATTGATTTAGTATTAAACGATCTATCGATCTCTTTACACTTAAGTTGCAGACTCTGTAATGCATGTATATGTATACTTTACCGTGTACACGTATACTTTTATTATTGCACTGTTTGATTAATAATTAATTTAAAGGAAAAGGATTTTATATGACGACGTAGTTTCAAGACAAAGTATTGCAAGTTTATCGCGTCTCTCGCTATACTTCCAGTGGCTCTTTAATAGCATATCATTAAGTCTTTAGCGACTCGAATGCAATATTCGCGTGGTAATCGTTGTGGCTCGTTGGTATAATTGACGACTAAATTACAGCTGCAGTAAACGTAACAAATGCATTGTTAAGAACAAGAAGGCATTGTAACGTTTCTGGGTATTTAAAACTCAATTATTTTAATTTAATAGAAACGTTAATGGCGTGTGTCGATCAGAATTCCTTGAACGTTAAATGTATACATACATTAGAGTCGGTATTGTTCTGACAATATTTTCTAAAGAATTCTATTGAAAGTTTTAATCTCTTGCCTTACGACCTATTTTCAAAAAAAACTCACCTGCGTGTGCAAGACAATTTAATTTAGCGCAACGTTATCACAAGAGAAGCTATCTCAAAATAAAACTAAAATATTTCTGATTTTATTTAATATATTTATATAAATGTCGACACTATTTCATTGCTAATAGAACCGATTAATAAAGTAATGCCAAATAAAAATTGATAAATGATATTAAATAAATATTGGAAAATATCTTTTTTAAGTTACAATGAAGTTGAGGAAAAAATTCTTGACACACACACACACACATAATTGAAATTATTGTGGACAAAATTTACGGACTATCTAAATTGGTTTTTAATATTGTCGATTTCCTACTAATTCATTTTAGCTATAATAACACAACTTTATACAGATAAAAAGGCACGAGAATGTATAAATATCGTAATAATCTTTTTTGCAACAGTGACAAGAAATTTATATGGTCTTTAAACACTTAAATATAGAGCGAGCGTCGCCCGTAAAATTTGGGGATTAATCGGAAGAACGCATGTATGATGAAATACATTTTTTAAAATAGTGGTGCACTTGCCTAAAAATTCGGAGTGTCAAGTTTTAAGATGTTTACTAACAGATGATGATAGAAGTTGAAAAATCAGGTGAATTTTGTACGCATTGTACGCACTTGCCGTTCATAAATTAAAAGAATATACCTCTAGTATACGGTTTTTCTATTTTGTTCAAAATTATCTAACCATCGCGGGTTGCCATTGCAGGTACGTTTGACGTAGTTCTATCAGTTCCTATCACGCTAGCAAGTTTAAATGAAATTGGAGATAACCACATATGAAGTACGTCTCGTGAGACATAGTTGTTGGACTCAAAAAAACACAAAGACAAAATTTTCTCAACAATATTCCATTACATTAATCAAGGAATTATTGCTACTTTTGCTACAGTTATTCCCACAAAAGCTGTGCTCATTTAATTAACACTCTCGACTAACTAACTGGTTATACTTTGTACCACCTAACCAAGCTGTTATTACTCTATAGGGCACTGATCTGGCTGTATCGAAATCGAGCGCAAGGAAACTACGTCGACTCAAGGCTCCACATAGAGATATAGATAATTCACTGCTGTCGGCGGTGCCAAGCTCGCAGTGAACGTTGCCACTGCGAGCAATCGAAAGTTTGTTGCTCGTATCCGGTATGAATAATACTAAACGAGGGGCAACGAATTAGTATAGATAGAACACGGTGGTAATTACAGATAGTAGTACATTTTAGAAGTATGCACAAGAAGGCGACGTCACATAAATTAAACAATTGAGAAGTTGACACATAAATTCGATGTTCATTTCAACATAATACACTGAATTGTGATGTTTATAAATTTTTACTATGCAGTATAAATTTATTATATATTTATTATTTATATTATTATAAATTTATTTTTACTATGCAATTCAAAGCGAAAGCCTTGTTATCAATTATTGTTAGACAAAATAACATATATTTGCATTGATTATAAAACACTAGACACATTTATTTTTGTTGTTAATTGTTTCAACGAATTCAAAATAATACAACAATATTTACAAATCCTTTAAACATTCTTACTATTTTCCGTTCAATCTATACATTTTTGCTGTAAAAGCATAAAATCCGCAGATTAGCCATTATACAAAATTGCACAAATCGTTTTACTCCCCTCCTGGCTATTTTATTAAATTGCATGTCACTTCTCAGCTCCGATGCATAACACTTTCCATAATGTTAGAATATTCACTAGCATTTCACCTTGTGATACCGATTTGACACTGTCGCTATTGAAATGTCGATTAAAGAGCCCAGCGAACACGCGCGACAATAAACACACAATATCAAAACATCTAAACATCTAAATGATTTAGCCCAAACTGCAGAAAGGCACTGATCAGTTGACACTGACATCCCTTGTCGTTCGTGTCCCGATCTGAAGCTTTAATCCTTAAATGCATGATTTTTTGTTTTGAATTTAAAAAAATCGTTTTTTATAGGAATGTAGTCATAGGTTACGTAAAAAATAAATAAAAAAATCTAGGTAAACTTATTGTAGACGTAAACAAATGGTCATGTATTTATATTATCTATTAGTATAGGAATTTTCACATTATTTATAAATGAAATGCAGCAAAGCAATTGCGATTTTTGTTGTGACACAAAGCAACCTTGCATTTGATGCACTCAGTCCGTGAAACTCGAAAAAAGAAAATATCTCTCCAAGTAACACATTGTAGGTTATCACCCACCACAATCAAATGTCAAAAAACATATAACTTACTCGCCAAAAGTAATGTCAAGTCTTTTATTTCACACACGGTCTATTGTCTATTGTTATCAACGTGTGTCCGGAAACGCACATACTCAGGTTTTTGAATAAAATTAAGTGGAACTGGAATGTAGACAATTGGCAACAATATCCATTTAAGGGTTAACATCCAGCAAACGATTGATTAAAAACATCCCCGAAACGCTTAAAAGTTAACACGCTAACCAAACCACGGCTGCATCGCTATTTCGTGCATCGAAAGCTGTCGTACTTGCGAATGCGCCGTCCTCTCGTCACACGGTGTGCACATTCCACACCTTCCCAGCCGATTTTCGTCGTAAACCAGACCCGAAGTAAAAAGAACGTCGTTACACAGGTGCCGCGCTCGTGTGCCAGCAATCACTGCCCGTCTATGTCATATTTTCGGCCGCGCCCTGCGCGTCCCGTCGTCGGGCTAAACGTTTCCCCGTCGCGACACGGAACAAGATATTACGCGTTTGCCCAATGCTGCGATAAACAATATCGGAAAGCCATGAGAACGTACGAAGTTTCCATCATCAAGCTCCACAGCATGTGCGCTATACGGTAGCAATTAAACTGGTATAGGGTACGGTTTCAGGCTAGCGTAACGTGGCGGCGTTTCGTAGCACGTCGTCCTTAGAGTGACGACATACCACGCCCGTAATATAGCATACCGTGGCATAATGCTACATAATGAACCTGGGATAGACGGCGTTCTACGGTCTGGTCCCCGGAGTACGCACGCCGATATAGCATTATCGGCTTCCTGGCTATAGCGCGACCCGACCGTGGCGTGGCTCCGGTATACCGTATTCTATCCGTTAAGCTGTACGCTTTCCTCGCGCGCAACCCCTCATTATCTCAACACAATGAATGCTCCCGCCCGTCCGGTATTGGCATTCGCGCGAATTCCAATAGAATTTAATTGGAGAAGATTGAGCAGGTGTGCGTGTGTGGGTGTGGTGTGTGTGTGTGTGTGGGTGTGCAATGGCTGCACGCATGCACCACCACGTGCAGGCCGGGAAACGAGCAGGAACCGCTCGGATAGTCCGCTTGCCACGCCGATCGAACGGAAAGTATTTCGCTGCAGTTATCGTCGAGATTCTCCTTTTTCCAGTTTCTTTTTTTTTTGCGCTCGCTTTTTTTATGTGTCAAGAGCTCGCGGCTATTGTGGCCGTTTTATCGAGGATACACACTTCCGGCTGGGCTCTCGATGATCGATGATGGAAATTAAATGCCAGCAATGAATCACACTCTGTTATGCTTTGAATTATAGTTTGCGGCCGCTGTATCCGCGGCTTGACGAGCTCAACATGCACAACAATCGATCTCGCCGGCCGGTTGTTGTAGGTATCATTCGCTCGGAAAGTTCATTTTCAGACGCGATAAAATTGTTTCAGCGACGTACTCATAACGATTACGCGATTTGGTAACAACTTGGTTACAACATAACGGTTCGACTTACTTGAGCTTCGAAATTCTTTTAGCCTTTTAGGCACGACGCGCCACTATACTGGCTTCCGCGGATGTCATCTTTCAGAACGACACGCCACTATAGTGGCTTTCGCGGATGTCATCTCTCTGAACGATGCGCCACTATAGTGCGCACTATAGTGCTATAGCGCTCACTCGATCATCGTTTGAATCAAATAATCGTCATCATATGCATTGTTTCACACTTCTTTTGTCTTCGCATCGATTTACAACAGTCTTAACGATATATAGACAGAATATACAGTATCAGACTTTGTACAGTACATATCAGACTCTGCCGTCCAGAGAAATAGCCTCGCGCAGAATTCAGCCGTATCTAAAAGGTTAGTTACCAGTTGGGATTCATTTATTGTATGGGTGGATTGGAATCGTAGTTGTGTAAGTCGCATTTTTCTCATTCTGAGCAGCAAGGAGTATCGTTTAATAATGTCTGTCTTGTTTACCGGTCAAATTTATTGTTACCATCATTTAGAGATAAGTTAACACGTTGAATGCCACGCCGGTTTTACAGAAATTGTCCGTGACGCCACGATGAATTTTCTTTTATGTGATACATATAATGTTGAAATATTATCTGCAATAGACAAGTTACAGTGTATAACCATGTTTGACATGTTAATTGCGACAGGGGTCACCGTTTGAATTGACGATGGTAATAATACAAAATTTTAGATATTGACATTTGTTTTAAATTATATATATTCCTATCAATTTGGGCGCGCCGGTCATCGGTGGCCCCCATGGCGTCACCGCCAAGTTAAGCGCCGGTCACCGGTGACCCCCGTGGCATTCAACGTATTAATCTATGGTAATTTCGTAATTTATTTCACTCGTCTTTTTAATATTTCGGCATATATTAAGACGGACAAAGTTTTTGAAAATATGACTTACGCTATTTTATGATTCTAATTCACTCATATGATAAAATTTGTTTATTTGTTTATTCATAGTCGATTGAACGGATATGTTGAATCACAACATACTCCCTCAATGCAAACACAGTCTTCTTCGTATATGAAACATTGAACCCTAATCATTTGTATTTCCAATTGTAACTTTAAGTTACACATCATTCTCATTATCATAACATTATTATTGTAACAATTTAATCCTCTATAGTTCGATATTTTTATATGGTTTCAGAATAATTATGATTTGAAACCAGTGAACGTAAAAACACAATCTTTAGATATAAACATATAAATTTACTATTTTTAAAAAGTTTAATTCACGCTGTTGTGTGAGGCAAGATGTAATAATTGAATTGTATAATCTATGATTATGAAGAAAATACAACAGAACAAGGTACGAAATTAAAAATGATCTTATATTTTACTTTAAAGTATCTGTTAAGAAATAAACGTTCCTTCAGAATCTGTACGAATCGAATACAGAATAACTGTTTAAATTGAACTTTTATAATAGAATTAAAGTGTTGATGTAAAAGTGAACTTAAAACAGAAAAAGGAACAGTTCGCTTTGAACTTTGTGATCGAGAACGGTAGTATTTGTAAACGGTTTCGCGAGTTCTAGACGAGACGTAGCCAATTTCATTCGAGCCAATATAATTCGAGTCGGATGTTACGAATTCACCATTAGTAATGAAGACCAATCAAAGTGTTACCTAACTTATTAAACTCTGCTGAGTACAGTGGAGATCAAAGTGATACAGCTACGGATAACCAGCCCTTCAAGAATAACAACAAAATGAGCCAGGCTTTGAATTATGCTCCAGATGCAGATGAAGGGTGTTTACATGATTTTATAATAGAATTAATAAAACTGACCAGCCCAACAAATAATATAAGGTTCATGTCAGGGATATTCAACAATAGGATTTGTACACACTTGGCAACTAAGAGTATGGCTGACGAATTTATAGAAAAATCAAAGTATGAAACCCTTGGCCAATTAATTTCTAATTTCCAAAGTCAAGTAGATAATCCTCTCCAATATTCGTTCGATTATACTTCACGAAAACGTAGAAAATATCTTCAAAGGACTCAAAATCAGGCTTCAGTCTACTATCTCATTTCTCAACGAGATTAACGCTGGAGCATACCGCACATCACTAATAGTTAGTTTACAAGCACAGCGCTTAGTTACAAGCATAAGGAAATTTACTACCCTTAGAACTACCTTCAGAAGGAAGAAGTTAATATGTAATCGTATACGTAGTACGTAAACTAGGAACTAACCCTGATAACCTACTTCACAAAATTAGTTTTAATAATTATACTAAAAAGTTTTACTACTCTTCCCTCACTGTCGGAATAGACAAAATTCTCAAAGAAATGTATATCTCCTTTCCGAATATTAAACGAGAATCATTGCCACCTTCCTCGCAAATCATAATTAATCTACTTAGAGATCAAACTCCGAATAGCTCAAACGAGGTATTAGGTCTACCGGAAGTTCTGTTCGATAGTGTCACTTCAAGTTTCAATCCATATGCACATGTTGATTTGAGACATATGTGACTATCTCTCTTTATCATTGCATTTACACACGTGTAATCTCCGAAATAAACTGAAACAGAGATGTCTCATGTCATCATTAAGTGAGATGCGATCGTGAAAACATGGCTACCGATAATAATGCCAGACCGCATGTTGTTTTGGCGACTCGTCAGAAAATCGCAGAGCTAGGCTGGGAAATTCTGTCACATCCACCATACTCACCAGACCTAGCATCCTCCGATTATCACTTGTTTCTCTCTTTGCAAAACTTTTTACAGGAAAAAAAATTCAAAACTGAAGCTGATGTCAACCAAGCGCTAGTTGAGTTCTTCGCCTCTAAAAATAAATCATCTTTTAAAAATGGCATTTACAAGTTGCCATCACGCTGGCAAGAAGTCATAAGTAACGATGGAAAGTATATTCTACAATAAATATTATTAAATGTAGGAAAATTGTTATATTTCAATTCAAAAACGGACAGAACTTTCCGGTAGACCTAATATTTAGTCATACATTTATACAAGTAAATAGCGACAAGACAATCACTGGAACTGTGATTAGTGACAAGAAAATCAACTATTTTTCTCATTTCACTTTCAGTAGAATACATAATTTTTATTGGCAATTCCAACATAAACAAGGAAATAAAGAATCCCTTAAATTCTGACTTTCTAATCAGCGATTTGCAGAATGTGTTATACAGACATCAAAATATAAAATAACCAATAATAATGCGAAAATAACCTTCGTAATATTGAAATTCTAGTAAATAATAACTAGGTAAATGTAGATCCAAAGAACATTGAAATTCCATTTAAGGATACTCAGAAACTCTTTACAAAAAGTATTTGGCATAAGTGGAATCAAAAAAGTGGGTAGAGAAAGTATATTCCTTACCAACCCGCTGTATATTTGACAAGACGGGAACAAATTTGACAAAAATAACTCGTCTAAGGATTGGACATACCAAAGTAATCCACCAGTACATACGTACTATAAAAAACTGACAAACCACTTTGTAACAAGTGTAACAGTGAGCTTATAGTTGAACAATTTCTAAAAGGGTGTCCATTGTACAACAATATAAGAAAAAAGGTAAAACTGCCCAGTACCATCAAAGAATGTTTGGACAACTATAAACGTACAGCAAATGTTATGTCCTATTTGAAAAAAAACAAATTACTTAGCGAAATTATATAGTAATTTAAGGAACCTAAATTAAGACGATAATGTTGAAGCAATAGTATTTAATACACAGGGTGTCCCATAATTACGTTAACATCAGGAAAGGGATAATTCCTGAGATCGATTGAAGTAACTTTTTCCTTAACGAAAATGCAATCCACGACCTTGTTTACGAGTTATTAACGAAAAACAGTGACCAATGAGAGGCGAGCTCAGCTGGCGCACGGCGACCGAACTAATAAGCGGTCGAAGCCCAGTTCCGCTGATTGGCTAGGCTTCTTAGCGCTAAGTGAGCTTGCCTTGCATTGGTCAGTATTTTTCGTTAAGAACTCGTAAACAAAGCCGCGAATTGCATTTTCGCTAAGGAAAAAATTCCTTCAAATGACTTCAGGAATCACCCCTTTCCAGGTATTAACATAATTATGGGACACCATGCAGATAATCTAATTTAGAAACTATTGTATAGATATACAGGGTGTCCCAGGTTTTAATGTTCAAACTTTGTCAGTATGTTCTATGGCAGAAAGTAAGAAAAAAATATAGAGCTTTATTAAGAAGTTATAACAAAAATTCGTTCAATGAAATGAAAGAAAATAGAAACGAAATTCGTACGGTCATAAATTCGATCTTCGATCGATGTCAATAATGTATTGTCAACGACGGTAGACATTTCGAAATGTATTTAATAAACACAGCTTACATAAACACACGGCATGTGCTGATCTATTCAAGCTAATGCTCGCAGTAACAGCAAGTTGATTACTATTCCTATTCTGAATTTTTGTTATAACTTCTTAATAAAGCTCTGTATGACCTATGTTTACATAACACTTTTTTCTTACTTTGTGCCATAGAATACACTGACAAAGTTTGAACATTAAAACCTGGGACACCCTGTATATTACACGTGTAACAATACAATTGTAATACCACAAGTGATCGCTAATTGATCGCAGATGCGACATTAAATAAATAAATCGAATAAAATGAAAAAGAAATAATTAAGAATTCAAAAATTTACTAAAGAATGCATGTTCATAAAAGTCTGTAGTTAAATTACAGTTAAATTCAAGTCCTGGTACTACAACGATTATGGAGAATAGTGTTCTCACGAGAAAACAAGCGATGCGGAACTAAATCGAAGGTGTACCAATCGCAAGCAGTTCACCTTGCACGCGACAGCAAAAGGTATTCCGTGAGAGGCGAAAATGCGGTTCAAACTGTGTACATTGTCTTTCTTTCATTGCACCTCTGGGGGCTACAACGTTTACAGGGACAATACCGGTTTTCTCGCCCGAGGATAACTATTGTTCCACGGTATGGTCTTCAATGGGACGTGTCTTCCGCGCGGCGCGGACGTTTCATGCGTGAAGCTCGACGGTAACTGGCTTCGGTGGAATCGACATGGTTTCTACATCCTCCGTACAGGTGGACTTTTTGTTCGCCGTCACCTTTGACTCCGCGCGGCCGCGATCCCAGGCGTAATTGACGGAGCAACGTGTGACAGCGTTGGGGATACATTTCCCAAATAAATACGGACGGTTACACGGGAATGGTATTTAGAAGTTCATTTGTTGACGAAAGTCCGTCGAGCGTACCGGTTTACGTCTATATGTACCTAATCCAGTTGCCATGCAGCTGTGCAACCAGCATACGACCTAGGAGATGTTCGTTGGTTTTTTGAAAACGTTTGAAATAACAGGAGGCTGCATCGTCAGCGTAACGTCGGCCATTTGCAATTGTAATGAACGAGATCCCGCAATCGCTGTGTTGCATCCCCTCGACGCGGTCAATGAGAAATGAAGTGGTGGAGCATTGCTATGAATGAGACACTTTTATTTAGGACAAGATAATGACGAGAACTAAGCAATCTTTTTCATTCTAGTGTGAAACGTTCGAAATGTCAGTTCTTTTACTATAGGAATGCGTAGGGTCAATGAGTTTCTCTTACGTTAACTTGCTTCACTTTTAATATTTTTAAAAGGTGCATTCTGTCCCATTCATCAATTAATTGCATTGAGTGGGACAGTGTAACAAAATAAAGTAATATTGGCATTAATCTTATAAGTTCTGCATTTTTATTCATTGTAAGTACACATGTTATATATTAATTTTAAATTACACAAATTTTCTTCATATCTTTGGGTTAATATAATATTTTAGTATTTTATGACGAAAAATATCCCTATCAATAAAAGCATATTGAAAAAGAATTAAGAAAAATTTCTAAAAAATTAAAAAGAATTTTTTCAAATTTCCAAACATTTCTAAAAATGTCTAAAAATTCTTGACATAATAAGCGAAAGAAGCTATGGGCATCTTTTTTACCGCCTGTTTCATTTACTTCAGACCTATAATATTGTGTGTCCCATTCGCAAAATTGGTAACAAAATTACAAATTTAACTTGTCTAATAGCTATGATAGAAAAAGACTATCCAATGCTATATATGTTAACATTCTTGAAGAAATACCTGATCGAATGCAATATATGAGAACTCAATTAAAAGTAACAGTACTTCATACAACGTTACGAGAAAACAGAAAAAATACTACTTTCAAGCACAGAACAAACTAATTGTTTGACATTGTTACGTATTAATTGGTGGTGGCCTAAAAAAAAGGTGCGATTAGATATGCATAATACGATCACAAAATAAGTGTAATTTTATTATAAGAAGATTCATAATTTTTGCGATAATGGTAATGTAGTAATGGCCCGTTCAATATGTGGCCCGTTCATGGTAGTTCTCCTCTAACGGGAACGGATAGGCCTTTGTTAAATTTCACGTTCCGGCGACGGCAGATCCCGACTCGATAACGGAATGAATTTTTCAAAGTGACCGGTCGATTCGTTATTTACATAGCTACGGATTACGGAGGCGTTTTACATTAATTGCATAGAGGCGGGTCTGGTTACAATCAGCCTCGAGAATTTAATTTGTTTTCAATTTGCCCGGTGGACGCGCGGTAAATAAAGGTCCCAATAGAACGGCAACACATGCTCGTCTCGCGTTTAATTCGGACAAAGTTGAACGGCGAGCCGCGTTGTAATCGGCCGCGTCGCTGCGACGCGGTTAAAAGTGTACCGTGTAAAATGTATCGGGCCGCGCGCGATGGTTTCGGCCGGCCTGGCCCGAAATCGATATATCGGGTCGGATATAACGCGCAGCCCATAATTCACTCCCGGTTATAACGTAATCCTTTAATTCATGCCAATATAAATTAGAATAAGCTCTCTACGGCCTGTCCGGGCGAGTCCGCTTTTACCCGGGAATTTTACCAACGGCGTCGAACAAATTCTCGATACTTCATCGATCTTCTATTATGATCGGTGGCTTCTCAAGATCCGCCGTGAAAGGGATCGATGCGTTACTGGGCGGCCGCGTTTCACGTTCCACGTTCCGTCTACGTGAATACGTACTTCCGGAAGTACGCGATGTAACGCTTTAATAAATTCATCGTGGTCCGACAGCGACAAGGGCGCGATCTCCCCAACGTTCCGCCGGGGGATGAACGAATCACGCGAACCTTCAGCCCGCCGGCAGCCGCGAGATTAATCGGGAAAACGTAACACGGTTATTGATCCGCGCCAGCCAGTACGCATTCATCATCGATCGTCATCGGAAAAGGCGATTACGCGATCGTAAAAGGGGATGAGACTCTTAGCGCTCGGGAATGGACATCGTAAATAACTTTACGGCTTTTCGAGTGGATTTTCAAGCGGGCCGAAATGCGAATCTTGCAAAAGGATACTTTTCGATATATTTTTTAGACTAGTGAATTTTTTTTAAAATATATCTGCGCGGATTCGTTCGACATTGACAGACGCAGAAATTCCACGTAACGTTTTCTCTGCAATGGTTTGCTACTAAGGATAAGGACCAGAGGCGGTTTGCGTTTACTAAATTACTTGTTGTTTTATATTAATTCGAAGTAATCTATGAAGTATCGTGGATAGGAAATTGATAAGATTTATTGTAAGACATTCTTCATTTATTTTTCTTACTTTTAGAGATTCCTTTAACTCTTGTTTTGCTATACGGCAAACATTTGGTACTCGGTGGTTTTAAAAAGTGTTTGAACACTTTATCGATTTCCGAGAAATTGTCGTTATTTAAATTGTTATATCTCTGAAAGAAATGAAAAAATAATTCGACAATTCGTGAACTCATTTTAAAAAGAGCTCTTATTATCACAATTCATGATAATGGACAATTGTGGATTTTGTGGATAATGGATTTTATCGTCTTCTACGATAAAAATATTATACTTCACATCGAATTATGTAAATATTCGACGATATTGAAATAATGAAAGGCGGGAGGTAATAAATAGCAAGGAAATAACGTTAATTGTAAATTCAATAAAAGTCATTAACATGTAAGAAAGAAAGGGAATCCTAGAAACATGTTGAGAATGATGATGTTTCAGTATTAGAGTATTTTGTAAATATATCGTATCTATCATAAGGATAATAATATAAAAGTTCAGTGAAATATACGTTGCCGATTGTAGATACTAACGACAAGCACTGTGCAAATGTAAATGATAGCTAAGTAATATACGAGCAGAATATTCTTCGACTTTTGCAACATTTAAAAAAAACTCCTAATAACGGTATTGCTATATCGTTATACTACATCGTATTATGTACCACGTAGCTACCGAATTCGAATTTCATTCAAACAGTAAATTACGCGTTTATAATGTCTATAGAATGTCCTTAAGCTATTACAATTATTAAAAGAAGAAATACGTTTATGTTTATAACTTCTGTCCCACGCCATTAAATCAGAAAATCTTTATTTTGCATGAAGCCTTGCGAGTAATAATTCTAATAATTCAAATAATTCGAGTAATCAGAATCCGCGAGGTGTTGACAATTTTCGAAAGGTCTATTCGTAATTATAAATATTCGACAAGTCGGTAGACGGTCTGCGTGACGGTTCTTTCTGTTCTGAACGGCCCGACATTGGGATCGTTTACCAGGCGGTATAATAAATTCCGAGCCGCCGTGAAATCCTGCAGCCGAAAGCATTTTCGAAATGTGATTTATCGTGTACGTGAATGCCTAACAAAAAGAGCAATAAATAACTCATTCCGTTTTTGACGTTCCATTCTTTCGCGCGGACGCGCGATGCGGGCGCACGCGCAATTGCCGCGCACCATTCATGCAAAATTCAAACGCCGCCGCGACGAAACACGATTTATCTTCGGCCGACAAACAACAGAAAACAATTTTCTCCGGCGAAGGTAAGACGCGGCGGTGAAACAGAGAAAGGGTGACGAAGAGTGGGGGGGGGGGGGAGAAAGAGAAGAGAAAGAGAAAGAGAGGGAAGATGAGATGACTCGACGTGACTCTACCCGGTCGCTCGGTTATCGATTTAAACGTTTTACTACCTTCATAATCCGTCGCGGTTTCAGAGAGTCGGCGACCGCCAGCCAGCGGGATCTAAAAGTGGATGATCCACCTTCTCGCGTGCATAAACCGCCTTAATGCACCTGCCGTGAGAGAGTGCATCATCGTTCCCCTGCAAATGACACGCCGTCCGTTCATTTTCTTTTATCTCTGTTTCGTCCATTGTCCCGCGGCAACAAAAGCCTCGTAATGATTTAATAGAAAGGAGCCACGCGTCTTTTCCGCGCAACCCTTTTCTCGCTCTGCCGTACGCAAAGCGGGCCCGGAAGTGGCCCGGAGCGCCTGCCAGTCGATATCTTTCGACGCGTTCCATTATTTCTGTCCTGGTTCCGCGTAACAATCCGGCCGTCGAGCGAGAAAACGACTAAATGAACCACCACCATCACGCAAAACCGTGAAAGCTGCTGTTCTAATCCAGAACGCGATAATTTCGCTAATCTTTGCGATTTCTTTTACCACGTATCTACGAAACCACGCGCTGTTGGATTTTTCTTTACGCTTTTACGCTGTTCTTTAACAGAATCTACATATTAGTCGAGAGAATCATTTAAATTCAGTTTTCTTTCGGTTTTCTTCTATTCGGTGACGCTTGAATTTCTTTTACACGTCCGCGACTGAAACTTTGATATCTGAATTCTTTTACATGGAAATAGATCAGTTTAACCTTTACGAAACACACAGCTTTTTCACAGAGTGTACCAGAGACGTGATACACCCTAAGTTCAAACGATGGCCATGTTCAACTTTTTATTAGTTTGGCTGGTAGATATTATTAGAATATATAAATAGAGATCAACTGCGTTTTCCTTAAAATTGTAGGTTATTATAAAGACACAAAGAGAATTTGTTTTACAAAATCCTTTTACAAAATGTTTTTCAATCTAGTACTGAAATAATAATAATAATATTCTGTTATCCGATAACCCTTGATCAGTTCTGATAACCAAGCTTCTACTACATTTCATTCACTGTTACGATTGTACTATTTCTGGCAAAAAGTACTCGAACACCTTTTGAAACGCAATAAATTTTCATGAATTCATTTGAAATGTTAAATAAACTAGTTTACTGTACTAAAAAGCTTCTTTTTAAATTTTGCTACTACTTGAAATGACAATAAAAATAAAAAAGCTCTTGCTTTTTTATCTAAGCCAATGTCAAAAATTTGAAGGATGCATTTTGCAGATTTTGGTAACTTGTGTACATACTGACAATTTTATCGAAATTGTTTGACGTTGTTATGCGTTACAAACAATTAAAAATCGCAGTTTTTTTTATCAACCAAGAACGAGAAATTTTTACATCTTTTGTATTTATGTTACATCAGGGCTTGTATAACATATTTTAGCCTAATCACGCTTTTATTTTGCTGATGATAATATTATATTTGAGAGGGATATAAGAAAAATGTGCAAGGTTCCTTTCTTTTTCTTATTGATATAAAAAGTGCAGTGCTTTTGGAAGCGATCGAGTGTATCGGTAAGAAAACAATGAAACAGCTATTGTTATGGACAATAGTTCTGCTCATCCGACTCAAAAGAGGGATCCAGCTTTGTTCCAATATACGCGAGGCTGGAACTGGTATCTGGATTAAAAACGAAAACATACAAATTGACAGTAGTGGTATTTGAAAATATGCGTGTCCGATTTTATTGACTTTTATTAAACTTTCACGAGCTATGAAATTGAAATAAAAATTATTTTGGCTTGATTGGAGCGTCGAGTGTATCAAAAGTACCCATCAAGTTTGAAGATGAACAGCATTTCATTGCGAAATTGCTAAAAATTAAAAATTTCTTTTGGCTTCAACGATAGTTCGAAGGCTATGGAAATAAATGTAATAAGCATGAAATGTAAATGCCGCTTTTTCTGCTCCGAAAGCGTTTATTTTAAAACGCCTCTTTAATTTGTTCACGTTATCTCAATCTTTATTGATGCGATTGCGATAAACCTCTACAAATATCTTTATTAATAAATTTTTTAATCATTGGGAGATATTGTGAATAAAATTTTGTACATTGTGACTAATTTTTCGTGAACAATGGAGATCTTTTATGCGAAACATTTTTATTCGGTGAGTTTTCATATAATTAAGAAACAGTTAATGTTTATATAGATAGATATCGAAATATAATTGAAGGAAAAATATTGTTTGTTGAATTCTCCTGGTTCTCTCGAGTAAAACAAAACCACATCAGCGTCGTACCCTTTGACGACAATTAGAATTGTGCGAATTAATGCGAACACGAATTATATCATTAAGAAAATACTTCATTTATTGTAGAAACAGTTTTATAAAGAAATACAAATGTTATGTTGACTTTTTTGATGACAAAAGTCCTCCTCCAATTAACTTTTGACAATTTTCTGGTTGCGTAACCACACCTGGCTTACAGTTTCTGTCATTTTTTTTCTTGGTGACGCAATCCATTTTACGTATACTGGCCTTACATCTACCTTATGAATTTTTTATGGGATTAAAATCGGGTGAGTTCATTGTCCAGGCTGAGTCCAA
The DNA here is from genome assembly GCF_051020955.1 of Megalopta genalis. Taxonomy (NCBI): domain Eukaryota; kingdom Metazoa; phylum Arthropoda; class Insecta; order Hymenoptera; family Halictidae; genus Megalopta; species Megalopta genalis. The sequence goes on along the minus strand of NC_135015.1, from coordinate 1,543,806 downwards.
CCGAGTTCTGTTGGCAAATTGCTTCGTCATTAGTGTTCCAACAACTGTTTATATTTATTATTACACTAAATTAAAAATAAACTTAAAAATACACTTATTATTACACTAAATTCTCTTCAGTTGGCAATTGTGGTCCAAAGCTAACATAATAATGCAGATTATCGTTACGTTCACATTAATTTGCACAATACTGTAAATGTGTTCGTCAATTTAGCGAATTCAGAAGCAGTCTGTTAACGTCATTTTTACCGATATTTTGTATCGGTAATTTTCCGAATTAATTTTGTGATGACTACAGCAAAAGTCGAGAAGTGATTACATAGAAAAACAGAACATAGGAAATGATTTTGATTAAGAATTATTAAAAGATGTTCTTCAACCACTTTGGTGAAACTAGCAATAGAAATAATTAAAATGTGTGTTTTGATCCTTTCGATGAAAACAGTGCTAAATGGTACCCTAACCATAACACAAAACGAAAATGGATTATTTGTTTTTGACATCCAAATGAAATTACCTAACGAAGACGCTTTGTCGGAGCATTTCCGTGTGCGGGGCCATTATTCCACGGAGCTAATGGCAATGCCCGCGACGGGGCTCAAAAACCGCACGAAAGAGCGAGCCTCTTTTGACCCGCAGCGCTCTTTGAAAACGAGTTTTTCTGCGTCGGGTGCATCACAAAAACACGCGGAACGAACAAGGATTATTTTCGCATTATTGAATTGCCCCATTTGCACCCGTCTGGCGGAGCGTTCGTTCCGGGCGCAGGTCGAAATCATTATTTCGGGAAATGGGAAATCGAGGCGAGGCCCGCGCAATCCCGGGATCCGTCGGGTTGACTTTCGTAGCGTTTTAATAACCCATTGAAATTGATTATTGGATATAACGCTCCGGCCGGAACGCGCCGCGCCACAGTTTCAATGAAATCGGCATTTGAGTCGGGTTAAAAGACCTCGTACCTCTTCGTGTACATAAACCGCCTTAATGCACCCTCGGCAGCAGGCCATTACACCACGCAGCACCCTGCTCACCCCCGACTGCCCCGCATCTTCTCGGTGACTTGCGCTTCGCGTTCACACATTGATAGAGCGTCGCGCACACAGCCGCCTGGCCCGGGCCATTGATACCGACGAGACCGTACACGAACGCGAGTCATACTCTCCGCATCCCCATTCAGCTTCCCCCTTAACGCATATTTACGCTGTATCGACCGACTAGTGGGCGAAATTTACACTACCAGCAGCGATACATTATTTCCGCGAACATTAGCGCACCGACGTTATTGCATTTTCGCTGTCCGCCGGGGATTGCACGCGACTTCCGCGAGAATGGATCCTCGCGTTTCCCTACGAGCACCGTGCACAAAAAAAAACGACGCGATCGCCGAGACCATTCGAACTGTCCCACGCTCTGGCCTCTCTCTCTCTCTCTCTCTCTCTCTCTCTCTATTTCTATTTCTGTCTTTCTCTCTCTCTCTCTCTCTCTCTCTCTCTCTTTCTTTCTTTCTATTTCTATTTCTGTCTGTCTGTCTCTCTCTCTCTCTCTCTCTCTCTCTCTCTCTCTCTATATATATATATATATATATATATATATATATATATATATATATAATTTTTTTTTCTCCCTCTCTCTTTCTCTCTCTCTCTCTCTCTCTCCCTCTCACCGTGAAAATTTTCCTGGGGTTCCACTCGTCAATTGTGCCGGCAGCAGCAGACATTGGCCACTCCTCAGCAATTGTATTTTTACAGAGTGCAATGCTGGGCGTGCTCGCTTTCTTCAGCACTCTCTGCCTGCGGGTTATTCATCAAGGATTTTAGTCTACGGTCATTGACCATCGAATTAGGACCAGTCGACGCGCATTGAGGTATTTGTCCCGAAAAAGAGGAAAAAGACATTTACTGCCGAAAGTCAAGTACAACATTTTCATTAAACACAATTTGTTTATTGTATGCAGATACTGTCGGGCACAAATATACAGGGTGTTACAAAAATGTTCAAAAGTCGAACCTTTCGACAGAAACTCGACTTTTAGTATTTATGAATATCCACTGTGTGATAATGTTGTTAGACTATCATCAACAAGGCCTCTTTCATAAACGCAAAACGAACTTTCTTTGTCACAACTTTGTTGTAATGCAAAGTTCTCATCTACGAAGCATTGATCGACGTACAATTGCAAGCACAGTAAATTCTTCCTAATTGACGCTCAGCTTGTATACAAAAATGGACAATTTGTGGCTCGTTCTTATAGTTACCGATTCTCAGCAACTATAAAAACGAGTCGTAAGGCTCAAATAATCGTACCTATTCTTCCCAAATTGTCCATTTTTGTTTTCAAGTTGAGCATCAATTAGGGAGAATTTACTGCATTCCTCAAAAATCTGGTATTATTTGACACGCATTTCTTGATTTTTTCCTAATTCTTCTATATTAGTTATGGGTATTGAATAGATTATTGTTTTTAAGGGTTCTGATAAAAAAGATCTAATGGATTTAAATCAGGAGATCGAGGAGGCTATATATTCCACTGGATCTCTTCGCTCTATTCACCAATCTATTACCTGCTAAAAAAACTTACTACGGCAAAGTAGGTTTCTATTAAATTTGCGTTTACGAAAGAGTTTTTGTCGACGCTAGTTTAATAATCCTGTGTTGACAAGCTTGTACGTACAGTAATTTCTCCAAAAAATGCCATTCAAGTCGAAGAATCGTAACTTAGTACAGTAAATTCTACGTAATTTGACGCTCAGACTGTGTGCAAAAATGGACAATTTAGGAATAGGAGATACGATTATTATTTTTATAGTTAGTTTTTATAGTTACGCATTGTCAACAACTATAAAAACGAGCCGCAAGGTTCGAATAATCGTATATTCTCTTCCGAAATTATCCTATTTTGTGAACAATCCGAGTGTCAGTTAGGGAGAATTGTCGGTATTCTCAGATCTGCCGATTTAAATTCCGATCTCCGAACATATCTGAGAGAAATTACTGTACATGTGAATCAATTTCTCTATCTACATTCGATGCGTCGCGTCGCAGAAAAAAAGAGAGGAAATAACGAGAGGAAAGAGTCCATTATTGCAATCTTTAGATTTATATTTCATGTATATGTGTATTTATGGTACTAAATGTTTTCTAATTTGAACACGCGTGGAATGTTCATTAAATGTTCATTGAACTACCAAGTTTCGAAAGCGAAATAAAGTTCAAGTCGCAGTTCAAGACACAACTAATGCGTGTATTGTAACTCGACTAACATTCAATGAATACGTTTGTTTAATGTTTGTTTAATATTTACCAGTCCTGGGTAAATTCTTTCATCATTGAATAAAATTAGAATTTCAAATTTCATCCACATTCTTCATATAAGCACTGTGATATCACGTTTATCCGTATTTCTCAAGATAGTATAGATGTCTACATAATAGTTCGTAAAAATGACTAATTTATACATCAAATCGTGTCGCATATAGGTTGGTCACCTTAGATCCGCCTATTCACATGCGAATGGAATTTTCACGATCGCAAATTCCAACACCGGTAGTTCGAATAATCGAGATTTTACCATAGTTCTACGAGCAGCGCCTCGGTTTTTCCGCACCCGTAGTTTTCTTGTCTCGTTTCTGAGCGGGTTCGCCAGCAGATTGCGTCTCGGTGTACCTGCTCTTTTCGGCACCAAGTGGCCCATTCTCATGCACGTATTCGCCGGTATGCGTGTACCAAGTACCTCAACGCGACCACTTACAGCCATCGAATAATCCCGGGCTGTTTGAAAAATTTAGTCTTCGGCTGCGGTCGGTTTCGGGGCTGGCGGCGACCGAGCCCGCAAAGCTTTTGTCCGGTTCTATTATTTCCATGCGGACAGATTTTCGACCGGACTGGCAACGAAGTTTCGACGCGCGTCCGCCAATCGTGACAATACGCTTCGGTCGACGCAAACATCCTCGAAATTACCCGAGGCCCGTCGCGCCGCTATTTTCGTTCATCAGCCCGGGAACTTTCGTTAGCAGAAGCGCGTTGCACGCCAACCGTACCGGGTGGCTTGTCTTCTAGTAACGCGGAACTTCATTTCCGCAGCCAGTCTCTTGGAACCATAAACGCTGCTTTCGCCGCTCTCCTGCACTTTTATGATTTCCTTCGTCGCGCACACGAAGAATTTCATCGCGCAAGACTAGGCCTTCCAGAACGATTTCCTTCGGGAGAGAGCTAGTACCAGCGAACGATCGCGAATGCCCCGGACCTGCGCGATGTTAAACCCGGCATGGCCTAAGCTAATTATTTCGGTGTCGAAAATTCGGTTAACGAGTGCACCTGGCAGTGAACCTGCAATCTATTTCATTACTAGAGCCACCGGGAAAGTCTAAATTCGCCGTAGCGAAGTCTTTGTTCTGCGACTAACGAAAGTATGTTAGTTTTCATTTTTGGGGTTTGGGAATTTTTTAGTAACATTCTGATTCGAGAGGTTTTACATGTAGCTCGAAATTTTTGGTTGGGAATGTTTGTCAAAGCAATATTTTCGTTTATTTCTCAGAGATGTTTTATTAATATTGGTCTGAAAGGCAATGCATTCGTTGCATGGATAAACAGTCTCTTTTTAAATAAAGCATAGTCTTAATATTATATAATCTTGTGGCATCTTATTACTATTTTTTAATCCTCCAAAGTATTGTAAACTTATTCATGAAGTTCTAATCGACTATGTTCAACTCACGTATAACTATTGATATTCTAAAACGTATATAATAGTTTTTATATTTACTCCTTGCGCTTGTGTGGTATTTATGAGGAACCACTAGAAATTGTTACATCACGCTCCGCAATAATTTTTACATTATCGAATTTGTTTATATTTAAAAAACAGTTAAATATGTGTAGAAAATACACTGAGTCATATAAAATGGAAATACTACAGATCGGACAAACAATTTTGGATTTAGAGTTAAAATGGTTTCGAGTGCAAAGGTTCAATAAAATGATTCCAGGTATTCGTACTGACATGTAGTCAGCCAGATTTTTACTGACAAGAAGGGAAGCACAAATTCATTTTAACATGACATGAAAATTTCAATTTTATTAGATGCTAAAAGAAACCTCTTCTAGATATCAAAGTAATTTTCCACCAGAAAGACTTATATAAAATTTAGAAGAGTTCATTTATTAAGAAATTATGGCAGTCGATTTGAAAAATATGAATGCAAGAATTATGCCAATAGAGTTAAATTTATGGTACATACTGTAGGAATGAACATTGCAAAACAATGCTGCCAAGAAATTGATTTTTAATACTGGTAAATTGAATCAACCGCTTCTGTAGACAAATAAGCATCAGAGGAACTCGTGTATAATTTTCCTTGAACAATCTGTGACATTGTGTACAAAGACAGCAATATGATGATTGGTGCCTTCTCTCAGCGTATATCTCCTAATCCGCTAGATGAATGGTGTGGCACGTTTTACCTTCAATGATACCTGCAACAGACCTCTTCATGAAAATGTTGCAAATCAGCTTTGAATCCACATTATTTGCACAATGCTACGTTTCCAATTTACATCCTCAAAGTACAGTAGAGACTCCCGTATCCGAACATTTATCTCTACAATATTCTCGCATCTAAACGTTTTATTATTTAATCATTGTATTATTTAAATACATTATCGTCTGAATGAATGAAAATTTTGGATAATAGAACGTTTTGGTATCAAAACGTGACAAAAATAAATTTTTAAACAAGAGAGTCTCTACCGTCCATTGAATCATCTTTTTAAGCTCAAGCCCATACGAGATACAGTTATACTATTACGTCTACCGAGAAGTTCTGTCCGATAGTGTCACTTCAAGTTTCAATCCATATGCACATGTTGATTTCAGACATATATGACTATCTCTCTTTATCATTGCATTTACACACGTGTAATCTCCGAAATAAACTGAAACAAAGATGTCTCATGTCATCGTTATGTGAGACACGATCGTGAAAACATGGCTACCAGATGATAATGCCAGACCACATGCTGCTTTGGCGACTCGTCAGAAAATCACAACCACCATACTCCCCAGACCTAGCACCCTCCAATTATCACTTGTTTCTCTCTTTGAAAAACTTTTTACAGGAAAAACATTCAAAACTGAAGCTGATGTCAACCAAGCACTAGTTGAGTTCTTCGCCTCTAAAAATAAATCATTTTTAAAAAATGGCATTTACAAGTTACCATCACGCTGGCAAGAAGTCATAAGTAACTAATAAATATTATTAAATGTATGAAAATTGTGTTATATTTCAATTTAAAAACGGACAGAACTTTCCGGTAGACCTAATATTTTATCAGAGCACAGATTTAAGCATAAAACCATTTAGAAATCTGAAACTACATAGAGTGTCCCAAAAATGTCTCGCAATCCAGGATTGGGACGTTCCTGAGATCATTTGAAGTAACTTTTTCCTTAGCAAAAATGCAACCCGCAGCTTTGTTTGTGAGTTATTAACGAAAAACAGTGACCAATGAGAGGCGAGATCAGCTGGCGCGAAACGGCCGAGCCAATAAGCGGAACTGAGTTTTGGGCGCTCGTTGACTGGGCCGCCTCGTACCAGCCAAGCTTCCCTTCTCATTGGTCTCTGTTTTTCGTTAATAACTCGTAAACAAAGCCGCGATTGCATTTTTGCTAAGGAAAAAGTTATTTCAAAAGACCTCAGGAACCCCCCATTTCTGTATTACGAGATACTTTTGGGACACCCTGTATTTTATTTAGCGTGTATACGCGGGAGTCTTTACCAGGTGGAATTAGATTATATTAATTCTCTCTTGACAATCGAGGGAAAATTAATTAAAACTAACTACACTCAAGTCTATCTGACTCAAAATTAAGAAATTAATTAAACTCGAAATTAGAAATTCTTATTTTTTCGTTATTAAAGCATTATTTAAAGTGAAACTTTTTCATATCCTTAACTGTGTAGTAAATATTAATGATCTTTGCAGAGAGGATAGTATTTTATAGTATATTTTTGAATAAAAAGAATTTTTATTTTCATGAACGCATATAGGATTTATAAGTTAGATTACCTCGGCGTACTTAGTTGTACCGTGCATGTTTAAGGCTTTATGAATCTTCATTATGTTTCGGTGTTGTTGGAGTGCAGTAAGAACATAACAGTTGTCCGGGCAGATATGTTTGTACTGGCGTTAATTTGCCATTTGTCACAACGACGCAAGTTCAGCGGAAGTTCTGCTGACTGCTAGCGTGGCATTTCGCAGTGTGTTTGTTGACGAAAAATCGTTACTTTCTATTCTGAGCAATTACAAAGTTATTTATATTAAAATTATGCTACACATATCACCATTTCTTGGTACTTTTAATAAACAACAGTTTTACTTCTCAATTTATGTAGCTTTTTTAATTTTCCAATTATCAGGTGTCACATTTTTATAATTTCTTTCCAGAACATTGTCAAACTAAATCAAACCGATTTGGTATTTTTCGCTGAGGTATACGCGATTTTTTTGGTCGGTACTAAAAGGATTAAAATTAAGAGCATCGAGCGGAATAAAAAAGGTAGGCAGGAAAATATATAGAAATAAATCAAATAGTGAGTGAGGAAGAAAACGATAAAGGATAAATATAATACATATAACGAAATTAAGGATGCATATTGATGTAAATACATACACAGTTTAATATAAAGATGCAAATATTAATAGCAGTAAAATATAATTTAAGCTAAAATATAGGATTACTTAATATTCAAGTTAAATGTTAGGTAGGAACGAACGAGTGTGGAAGGTCGGAGTGAGAATAATTGAGTAATACAACTGAAATTATGAAAAAGCGAGTTCCTGTTCAAGGCCCCAGGGCTGAAAATAAAATTATAGTTTATTAAAACTATATTGTGGTAATCCAGAACACGCTCAAAATAATAAATTTATTTAAAAAATAATAAAAAAAACAACGAACAGAATTTATTCTTTGGATTAATTTTCAGCAACGGTTAATTCGGTCCTTTGTTTATTCACTGTACAACCGATTTCGATGAAATTTGCAGTTTACATATAAATCATCGAGATTTACAAAATGTTACGCGGTCAGATAAAAAAGTTGAGAAAAACGTGACTTCTTTATTTGTTTTTTTATTTTAAATAATAGCAAAATTGAAACAACTATTATAGTCGTTCTACAGTGAATTAATTCCTCTAACGTTTTTACAAAATTTCAAGTGATTTGGTGCAGATTCAAAAATAGTTACACCATTTTAAAGAGGCACGAATACTTTTTGGAGCCACTGCATCTCTCTTCGGCGAGGCACATAAATCCTTATGTTGTAGAGAAATTGATTTTCCCGTCGGATTATGCCCGAGAAGGGTCAGGAAAGGATCTTAAAATTTCCTTTCAGCAAGTTCGGCGAATGAGCCGGCGATAAATATTTTCCGGAAGAGTCGGGTCTGGCTGGGTTAATATTCCCCCGGTTCCCTTATTACACCCGAGACCCGAGACATTGTTACTTTGTTACCGCGACAAGCAGTTGCTTCAGGAAGTTGAGCGACGGATTAAGTGGCCGGATACTCGCTTTTGCGTTACTGTCGTCGACGGTTCCGGGACCGGGACGGAAACATGGTTCGACGTTGACGATCGAATTCGCGACTTCGAGAGTTACCCGCACGTGAACGCGCCCCAAGTTTCAGCGAAGAGTCTTCGCGTGTGCTCACCGCCATGGCTCCTTTATCAACTTTCAGTTTTTCGGTTTGTTCGGAGAGAGCTCGCCGCTCCTGGGGAAGATCGTCCGTAAGAGTTCGCCTCGATGTTATCTTTCATGCGGCACCAGCTGCAGATCCACCCCGATACTTTATTATTTAAATGCGAAACGGTTCGGACAACCAATGTTTCATGTTAAGTGCAAAGTTACCGGAACTTTGCGCCTTGTTCGATTTGAAGCTTTCGATGAGCCACGGACGCGGATTATAATTCCTGCAATGCACTAGGATTCGAGGATCGAATCGGAAACTTTGTTCTTAAACTCGAGATGCGATAAGTTAAACGGAGCACGAAATGGGAATGGATTAGTCGAACTTTTATGGCGGAAAGAAGGGTACACGTTTTAACAGGTTGATGGCCAAACAAATTTGTCCATCAGGAAATTATTAATCTCGGCTAAGAGCTCTTCTATTAAATCGCAACGCACGGCGGAGGAACGCTTTTATTAAAGCTGTGCGAACGCGTTCCTGGAACCTATTATTTAGTGGAATTTACCGAAACAAACTTAACAAAATTGGGCAACAAATATCGTTTCGTAATAAGACCTTCCGGGGGTATTAGATTCGAAAACAATTACATAATAACTATTAAGCAGCTTCGAGGTTAATTATTTAATGGTAAACAACTGGCAAGTCTCGAACTCTTCGGAAACATTTATAATTTAATTGGATTACCTGCAACGAAGTAATTAATTGGAAACTTTCTGCAACAATTTTCACGAAGTAATTAATGCGCGGTTAGTTACGGAACAAAAGTTCATCGCTACAATATTTAAGAATTCTGTAACGGAGGGACGCGGACGCTTATGTTTCTTGTGCTATGTCGACGTTGGAGGCAATTAATCGGCAGAAGACGATTTTATAGGAAATTGCTCCACATTATGGAAAATGAGAAAAGACAGCAAACATTGTCATTAACACTAGATTTACGGAGCACAAAAGTCAGATATTTATATTAGTTTATAAAAGTAACAATAAGACATTTATTCTGATTTTTAACAAGTGTTATTGCAACATTTGCCGTAAGTAACATATAAATTGAATAAATAACTTATAAATATAATATATCTTTACAATATGAATAATCGTAAATTAAGAAATTAGCGACACGTTATTTTGACGGGTTCCGTAAATCTAATGTTAATGTTATTATCATCAAACTGTAGATCTTTATGCAATAATGGAATGTACAGATTTTTCAAATGCAAGAGAATATACAGGGTGTGCCGGAATTCGTAGTAGAACCGAGCAAGGTGTGATTCTACGTGAAAAAATAAGACAAAAATTTGGTATAACATTCTCAAATCCGGGACTCTGTCTTCGAGAAAATCGACTTTAAAGTTTGTTTATCTTCGTAAAGGATTTACGTTTATCGATGCAAATATTTCGTTTAGTACATAGTTTCGCAACAATTTATGTTCGTAAACACTATCTCGGACGGAGGCAACTGCGGTAGAAGAATAGACGGTAACTAAATCCTTTACAAAGATGAACAAACTTTAAAATCGACTTTCTCCAAAACGGAGCCCGGTATAAAAAAATGTTATATCAAATTTGTTTCTTATTTTTTCACGTAGAATCACTCCCTGCTACGAATTCCGGCCCACCCTGTATAAACTGGCAAGGTCTAATAGTATTTTTATTTTATTTTTACAATGATCAATCGTTTAGTTGAAGAAGGAAATTATTCTACAATTCTAATTTTTATAATAATTCTTCTGTATGAAATTAACAATTTTTATGAAGATCCGCAGTCTAATTGTGATGGTTTATTTCATGAAAAGCGTGTCAATCCAGTAACTAAAATGAAATTCTCCGAAGTTCCCACATCAGAATTATATAAATGTTAGGCCGATCCCTGACTTTATTAATTAGCCAGTTAAAAGGATTTGCACTCGAGTCACGACCTACCTTTACAAATTCGTTATGATTTCTCCGCGTCACCCCGCGATAAAAACGCTCATAATTAACTAAAGCTCTTGAATGGATTCGCGGCACGTAACTTAACAGGTTTCTCATTCACTCGGCTGCCTTCTTCCCGGTCAATCTTCCGCCGACCTTCCCGCATTAAAATGCACCACACTCGGCAGCCAGATTAGGAGAGCAGCGAGAGAAAGCCGGGGGATGCTTTCGCGAAACACTTGTCGCGATATATGTATTCCCGCCGCGACGCAAAATCGGTTACCGGACCATTTTTCGCGCACGAACTTTCGTCACGATGTTCAACAAGATCCAACGCCGCCGCGACTGGGAAATAAACTGCGAATCGCTTCAAGGGACTCGGGAGAAATTCGAGATCCGCGTGTTGCAGAAATTTTAACACCGCCCGGCCAAGTAGAACAACGGATTTACTGTGCGCCCGGATGGGACAATAAAAAACCGCAGTGTGCCTTCGATACAACGCGCGCAATTCTCACCGAGCTCGAGCTGGCATCCGTGGCTGTAAACACCAACGTTACATGTCGCAAATTCAACATTTGAAGATAAAATTAACCTGCTTTAATTGTTGTTATAATTAATCCTGCAGCAATTTTGTGTTTCGTAATTTTATAAAATGAATTCCCTCGTTAATAATAATATTGCCAATTAAAATTAAATTTCGACCACGTGTAACTATTGCTTTTAATTAAAAACATTTGAATGAAAATTATAATTGTTCTGCGACGACTTTTTTCATATCGTTATATGAAAAATAGCTGCGGTTCCTGCAGAAAAGTGAAAACACGTGACGCGTGATGTTTTTCTATGCAGCCTCAGATATTTTCGGCGTGCGCGTGCCGCTCGCACCCTCTCCTATAAGCTTGCCGCTAAGAAATCCCTGGGGGTGCACTGACGTTTCCGTATTTTCGGGATGGCCTGACAACGGAGCGATAAAGTGAAACGGTGCAGATTCATCGTGAACGCTAGACTCCGGGGTTACTGCCGCTGCCATTCGGCCAGTGATCTCGCCTGTTGTAAAAATATATTTATCTTCCGCTGTAAACTCAGATTTTCTACACACGTGTGCACAGCGTACATACGATGCTGTGATCAATCTTTCGGCCGCACGTAGCACATACTTTCGAAAATAATGAAATTGGTCTGAATAAACGCGGCCACGAATATTGTTTAGTACTGTGATATGGAGTGAGAAATTATTGTACATTCTTCTATTTGAGCCGTTTATTTTGAAAGTGGCATAAGTCACTTTGTTTTTAAGTCGATATATTTAAGGGTTTGCGTTTTAACACGTTTCAAAATATGGATGCTAACTTTCGAGAAGATTTACTTGTATTTGTTATCTCAGGATACTGATATTTTTCTCAGTATAAATAATTTCGTATAAACATTAAAAAATCACCACTTTTCATTACTTTTAAAATAAATAGTTTAGAAAAATGACTGACATATATTAATTTTGTCCGATGTATTTTACTGAAGTGATGTTTTGAAAGGACAGTGATTTACTAAAATTGTTGAATAAATTAAATATATAATAATAATTTATACCATGAACATATTTAATATTGAAGTGATGTTTTGAAAGGACAGTGATTTACTTTTGTCCGATGTATTTTACTGAAGTGATTATTTAATATAAATATTAAATATGTTCATGGTATAAATTATTATTATATATTTAATTTATTCAACAATTTTAGTAAATCACTGTCCTTTCAAAACATCACTTCAGTAAAATACATCGGACAAAATTAATATATGTCAGTCATTTTTCCTTCAGTCCTTTCAAACCTTTAGGTTTGATTTAAGTATTTTTTATTTTAATATTCATAAAATATACAAAAATATTTAGTACATTTTGAAACATAAGTATAAGTAATTTATATGAAAATATATCAGTTCAATTTAATTTTCGTCATCAATAGAAGTGATTAAGTCCTCGGAAATCGTGTTTTGTTCCAAATTTTTAAAATAACTGTGGTATATTGGGGGTATATAATTAAGCAAGTCCATCATGTCTTTGTATTTTGCTGAAGAAACAGGACGAGATCCAGCGAATAACGGATCCATTTTTCTATTATATTATTATATTATTATTATCACTATAATATAATTTACAAAACTGCACTATTCTTTCGCACTTATAAAAATAAGTCCAGTGTGATCACAACTTTTTTAAAAATACTGAAAATAATTCAAAACAATACTTCACACACACTTATCACACGTTTCTATTTCTTTTACACTAAGCCCCGCAATTAATTTCCTGAGTACAGCGACTTACGCCACTTTCAAAATAAACATGTTTGTTATACCGTTAATTAGCAAAACTTCTCTCGAACAAATCTCAATAGTTCTCAACTTATCGATTGCAAATTTTTTTAAAATGAAAAGATACCGTTCAATTGTAATTAGTGTTACCATTAACTCGATTTTTTTGAAAAAGTGACTAATGCACTTCCAAAATAAACGGCTTCTCTTGAAGTTTACGATTTGATTGTGGGATATTTTATATCCAGATGTTTTAATCGCTTGCATTATAATAATATCGTGTCAGACTTGCGAAGATTACGAACATAAGCTACTAAATATGGATGTTACTTAGTCTGAATTGAAAACAAATCCTATTTTTCTGTTACCGATGTTTGGCAATTACAGGTAACATTGACATACAATATAAATTTCTTTTTCGTGTAGAAATTGATTAATTGGAAAAAGTAATAATCTACGTGGTGCGAGTGGTTAAAAGTCAAATATAAAAGTATAGTGGAATTTAAAATATTCTTTGATTACTTTTGGTGAGTTTAAGTAAATTTTTGTTTCAATAAAGAAATAAAATTTGCAATATTTCAGTTTTTAGAGCCCCGCTTCACAAACTGACAAAAACATTTTACAAAAATGATAAAGCTGAATTTGTTTAAATTTTGTGCACACTTTGTTAAAATGTGTGCTTCGGTCAAGATAATTCTTTTTTTTCGAAAGCATTTTTATAACCTTGATAACTATAAAGCAAAATAAATATCAAGCACCATATTGTATGTATAGGAATTGGTTTTCTAAATACTCTTTTTAGTTTCACGCTTCTTGTTTTTCTCTCTGCTTGGGTTGCTATTTTTTCCCAACACCAAAATTCACCTATGACTTGAACCTGCGATTGCATGTGTTTCTCGTGTAAACTCGATACGCGTGTTACGAAACTACTCGCGCAAAATGATCCGCGCGTAGAATTTTAACGCGGTAGAATTTTATTCGCCGTAGGTCTACGTAAAAAGTTCGTGTCAGGGAAAGATTCCAACGGAACGGAAGCAATTGTATCTGCGAAAACTGAAGTTAACATACCTTGGAAAACAAAGTGTTAGCGACTTTCCGCACTTTTGCGTCGCGTAAAAATGGTACTATGCTTCATTTGACTCTCAAATTTCCCAAATATATGACGGCAGAAAAATAACTGTATCCTCAAATAACAAATATTGGTACACAGCACTGTTATTCGCTCGCGTAACAGAGAGGTTTTTCCAATTTTACGCCGGTATTTGCTCGGATGATTCTATCCGGTTTTTACGAAGTGACTTTGTGGCTGTTACGTTTGTGAAAAAGTATACCTCGGTCGAATTAATACTGGTGTAGAGACTATATCGAATGAAAATATTAATAGACTTCAGCGAGCTCGAAGTAACATTGAGAAACTTCGATTTAAACGATGAAGGATTATTACTTTGATTGAAGCCATTTCAAGAGTTTCAACATTGGAATTTTGAAAGAAAGAAGAAAGAAAGGAAGAAGATTCCTATCTCCAATCGTTTTATCACTCTTGGTACGACTTCACCCTTCGACTTCGTATTAGTTACAAGGGGTAGTTAAGCCAGTTACTATGGGGTAGCCAATTGTTGTGCCTTTAGTTTAGTTCCAAGCATAATTGACTTTATATTTATCGAATGAGATATATGAAATAGTTTTATTCAAATTCGATTAATATTATTTATTTGTTAAAATTAAAAATGTGAAAGATGGAAGTTCTTAAAGTGTCACAAAAATTATTTCAATTTTTTAATGTTATTTATTATTTTTTTTTTATATTAAATTTTCTGTAAAGCTTATGCAAAACGTTTGAGAAAATACTGAACGAATGAAGATCAATGTTCAGCAAATAAATCGTTCTAGGTAAGATATCACAATGTTAATTTCATTGGGTTTTACTTTATCATTTTAATAATGAGTGAACCAATTATTATCAGTATCTATAAGGTGCAAGAAAGTTGAGAATTATAATACAGCTTGCGCATTCATCTGCTGTTTCATTTAAGAAATTAGATTTTACGGAATTTTCACAGGGACTGAATGAATAGTTAGCGTGTTAAAAGAGCCGAATCTGACTAAAACAAGATTAAGGAATTTGAGCTGAACACAGCTGCAGCTGAAAGAGTGAAGTTAGGCGAACTAATAGTAGAATTACCAAGCAAGTTAATTCGTTCCCGACATTTTCTTTTTGAATTAATATTATAAAGATACTTACATATACGTAGTTCAATATTTGTTCGCTTATTGCAATAACAATTATATCCAAACAACATACTTTTATTATTTGCATGACTCAACTCCCCAAACGAGAATTTAATTAGGCTATTAAAAATCTCCAAAGAAGTTGAAAATGACACGAAATATATTGCTTCGGCGGCTATTGCTCTGTATGCCACAATTAAAGCGTACTCGTAATTAGTAATAAGTGTGATAATAACACATGTAGGAAATATACAGAACGAAAATCTTGAAGATACAGTGGCCCACAAAGCGTTCGTACACCTTTTAAAATATAATAACTTTTTTAAGACTGGACTAAGTGACTTGAATTTTTTTTTAGATGATAGAGGGACTAGTATACCAGACAATGACCAAAATGTTCATTTTAAATTTCGTTATTATTTGGAATGACAAAAAAAAAAATAGAAAACTGTCATTTTTTTAACTTTTTTATCTGAGCCTATAATGAAAATTTGAAACATTTGTAAACTCAATTTTTCTTAAACTTGTAAACGAAAATGAACAATTTTGGAAGAAGATATACGATTTTTGAAGCCTCGTGGCTTGTTCTTACAGTTGCCGATTGTCAACAATCATAAGAACGAAGCGCAAGGCCCGAATAATTGTATTACTTTCTTCCAAGTTGTTCATTTTTGTTTACAAGCTGTGGAACAATTGGGGAGAGTTTACTGTATATTGGGTTGTTGCAAAAGTAATTTCGACTTTCCAAGTAGATAGCTTACAACCCGATATATAGTATTTTCCCCCTAATTCGCGCACAGATTGCGCACAAAAATGAACAATTTGGGAAGAAGAGATACGATTTTTGAAGCCTCGCGGCTCGTTCTTACAGTTGCCGATTATCAACAATTATAAAAACGAAGCGCAAGGCTCGAATAATCGTAACTCCTCTCCCTAAACTGTCCATTTTTGTGCGCAATCTGAGCGCGAATTAGGGAGAAATTACTGTATTCGCAAATTGATGAATGCGATTTATAAGCGTACAAAGTCTCAAGAAATTTGGTGACCTCAAGGTATTGCACACTCCTTGTCAATCAAATCATCGCTCGATAACACTGACACACCCATCCATGACGATTACGAGGTACACTTAATTACATTATTCGCTAATAAGCTAAGATTTCAAGCATCACCGATTTTTGTCGTCCGTTTAGGAAAAATCGTGCAGTATGTGGCACGAACCTCAAAAAGTTCACACGTCGGCTCCACTTTCGTCCGACAATGGTGCAACTACAAACGGCAAAGACTTCAATTATATTAAACGCAATAGATTCCAACGCAGCTCACGAACGGTGGTGCGTAGCGTGTATTGGCGGGCACAAATGCGCGCGTTGCATACGTGCAGGTATAGAGGCATCGGCGAGCAGAACCGAATAGGAGGAGGTCGTCGCCGAGTCGATCCACGTTCCGCAGTCGAGCCATCACGCGTGTCTCGGCCGCCGCCGCGTTCCAATATCTAAGTCATAATTTTAATGAAATTCCTGGCCGCGACGCGGTCTCCGAATTTCAATCCGCGATAAATAACGGGTCAGCGGGGGCCCGTGGAAAATGCCGGAGCTTCCGGTGGCGCGGCCATTCCGCTGCCGATATATTGTTTTGTTCGTTCGCGGGAACGCGGTCAAACCGGCGTGCACTTTGGTACGCGGCGCAACGTGGAACAAAAAAACAGGAGTCGGTAGAAATAGAAATAACGCGGAAGTATTCCGGCGGAATGAAAATTCCCTTGGCGGATAATGGGAATTTTTCACGACCAAGAATTCCCCCATGTCTCCGTGCGCCGGATCGCATCGCGTGCAGGCCTTAAACCGTTGATCGACGGTGACGCGATATTACACCGCATTGTTAAGACGAAATGCGCTGGTTCTCCCTGTTTCATTCGATACGGTTGTAAACCCGTCCATTATTTCCGTCTGCCGACAAATCGCTTATATGGACTGCAAACATTGATTCATAACTACGAAACAGTTGTCCGTAGCGTGTCGTTCCTACGCCGACCAGAACCGCGATCGTAATTCTTATCGTTGCCCGGACCGGCCAAGTATTAAACAGTGATGAATCTTACATTCCCGTCGCCTCCCGCGGAATCCTAACTTCTGCCGCATCCTCGTATCTCGGAGATTTATTTCGCTGGAACTTACAAACGTGCTCCAATTAATCCACCGACGCAGCACATGGTTTGGATCTACAACCGTTTATCACACACATAATTGGGTGTACCGCGGTCTGTTCGCTATTATTTACGTTTTATCGCGAGTCGTTTTCGTCAGCCACACTCTCGCCAGCGTGTATATACAGGGTGTCCCAGGTTTTAATGTTCAAACTTTGTCAGTATATTCTATGGCACAAAATAAGAATAATATGTTATGTAAACATAGGTCATACAGAGCTTTATTAAGAAGTTATAACAAAAATTCAGAATAGGATTAATAATGCGTTCAATGAAATGAAAGAGAATAGAAACGAAATTCGCACGGTCATAAATTCGATCTTCGATCGATGTCAATCATGTATTATCAACAACGGTAGACATTTCGAAATGTATTAATAAACACAGCTTACATAAACACACGGCATGGGCTGATCTATTCAAGCCAATGCTCGCAGTAACAGCAAGTTGATTACTATTCCTATGTTTACATAACATTTTTTTCTTACTTTGTGCCATAGAATACACTGACAAAGTTTAAACATTAAAACCTGGGACACCCTGTATAATCTCGTGGAACATTGTGAACATTCTTAGCCAGAAATTAGGACGCTGCTCGCTTCATTTGCTTCATAATTTCAATTGCTTCTGCAAGCTTCACGGCACGTGAAAAATACGGTGACAGCGCGGGATCGAGCAACGTTGAGCTATGAAAATGAAATTGCGGAATACCGTTTCCAGAAGGAAATCTTCGGCAGAGTATCTCTTTCCGAGAGAGCTAGTCCGAAGGAAGTAGAGACAATTTGTAGACAAGTTGACGATAGAAATTTCAGTGCTATCGCGTTACGTTCCCGAAACTATGGATGAAATCTACTCGGAGAATTATCTTACGAGAATTATCTACTTTGCTCAATAATATGTAGGCGTAAGGATACTCATTACTGTGGTGGCAAGTTTTAGTAACCCTTCCCCACCCCAAATCTTAGGTATTAGATCAAGATGGATTAGGTCTACCTTATAGGTTATGTTAATAAATAAATGACATTATCGCAGGTAATTATCGCACGTTTTCGCTGAATTTTATGTCGCTGTAATAAACTTATCTATCAATCGAGTGTACGTAATGCCGAGGGCTTAATTCTTCTACCGAAAATGCAAGAAATGTTCTTCGTCATATCTTTTTTAAACTTTTAACTAATCCGTTTAAAACAACGCGTTGGATGTCAGCCCTTCGATAGCTAGAACAGGAGAAAAATGTATTTGTCTATTTGAAATCTTTTACGAAGGTTCGTTGTTTCAGATATTAATGTATGACAGATATGAGGATCATTGAACAGTGCAGTAAATTCTCCCTAATTGATTTTGATTGACAATCGGTAACTATAAAAACGAGCCACAAGGCTCGAATAATCGTGCTCTTATCAAATTGTATATTTTTGTGTACAACCTGAGCATCAATTAGGGAAAATTTACTGCATTTCTATTTCCTCGGCTAGAATATATACTTGTTGAATTATATAAATTTGTTCAAGCCATGGGTACACCAGCGGGTAATCGCGGGACGATCGTTTATCTGTCAATCGCACCACAAAAATGTTAATCGAAGGTCGATCGGGACGATAAATTCGGGGTTCTGTGATAAATTTCACGGATGCAGGCGCTGGCGCACGGGAAATGCCGCTACGACGGCGTATTTCATACGTGTGCGAGAACATTTTCTCCGGTCGTTTTCGCGTTAATTAATATCACTTCGCTCGCGGCAACGTTACAGAATTTATGGTACACAGAGGAGCTGCAGATATTTCCCTGACATGGACACGTTAACGGAGAGTTCAAGGACCTTAATGCATTGGCAGCGACGTATTATTCCGGCGAATGCAGCCGCTGAAATGTGGTTCCAGCAGGTGGTGCCGAAAGTTTGTATTACGTTCCGCGAGCGGGGCTTCCCGTTCCGGGATTTTCGCCGAGCCAAGACGAACGCACCGTAATTTCAAGGGCACTCGGCTTCGGCTCCGCGAACGTCATTTTTCCGCCACGGATAATTGAACGCGGGACATTACGTCGCGGCAGTGACTGGCAACAATATTGCGCGGTTGTAAGCTCGGTTTTGTTCGCGGTTTTCCCGCTGACAAACTTTAATCGATTACCTGTGTCAATCGCCACTCGAAATTGCAGATATCCCCGCGTATAATGCCGCGTATACGCTGGCAACAGTTGTTCGCGAGCTGTTCGTGAACAGCGGATGCATTGTGGCCGTACCCTGGATTTGGCGAACCCCTCGCGAACTGTCGCGGAATAAGGCATTTTCCTCTTTCAGATTTACAGTGGACTCCCGTTCAACGCGGGGAATACGTTCCGCGTAATAGGAAATCGCGTTATACGCGATAATATTTTTCATATTTCTCTAATAAACAAAGAAAAATCAGCTTTGTGAATCATTGAATCGTTGAATTCTGTTCGGACACGGAATTATTTAAATTAAAATATCATTTACGGACTTTGTTAATCTTCACTGTACACCTTGCATAAAAATTTCATAAACTAGATATTATTTCGAGTCCGAAAAATATTAGTAAATATTCTTCAGACGTTTTAAAGTAGAGGTGAACAGCGTTTTTCTTAAAAATATCATTTTTACGTAATAAAAAAGATCCGGAAAGTTCACGCTTCGTGACTTGTTCAATACTTCGAATGCGGCTCGAGTCCGTCCCGACCTTCTGTCAAAGCCCGTGCTGCGAGCTCTCGAACTTCGCGCCTCCACCTCTCATTGGTCAGTGTTTTTCGTTAATAGCTCGTAAACAAAGCCGCAGATTGCATTTTCGCAAAGGAAAAAGTTACTTCAAATGACCACAGCTACCCCTCATTTTCGGCTGTTAAAATAATTTTGGAACACCCTGTACAGCGGGTAACGAAAGTATTGGAACACTAGTATAAGTGTTCATGTGTGCGCTAATATAATCAGTAACGATATCATCTACTCGACAGCTAGAATCGACAGAACACGAGAAATAATGAAACCGAAAAGAACAAAAAAATATCACTGTCAAACGCAAATCTACATCGCGTTTGTTAAGCTTCAATTATAGTCTATCAATAGTTAAATCAAGCATTCTAAATGAGACTGTGTAAATATCCAACTTCGCTAGCGGTCTTTTCACATTGTTTGCAAGCGGGACTGCGGGCATACGATTTTGCAATATTCGTAAAAGCGACACATACGTCAGTGGGTAACGAAAGTAATCGGACACTAGTATAACTTCGACTTCTACGCTATATATTTAAATAAATATACATTGAAGGGAAACAATACTTTACGGTATATTAAAGTAGAGCACATAAATGTTAAAATACAACAAACTTTCGACATAGTGTAAAACGTTATCTAGATAATTGGAAAAAAAATTAAGGAACATCGAATTTTCGTGCAACATAAGTATTCGAACGCCTTATAAAGTTCAGTCGAAAAGTTATAAAAATAAATCTTTTTTTATTAATTTTTATTAATAATTTTATACCTCTATTGTTTAACAATATATTTCAAGAACTTTTACATTTTGAAAATCATTCTTTATTTGTGATCGATGTTGTTTATATCTTTATTTTACATGATTTTATGATTTGTTTATAGTACGTATGTTTTTTGTTGCAACTCGTATGACCGAATTCACTTCATGGGGATAGACAGTCGTGTATAAGGCACGTGTAAATATAATTTGTTATCTTAATTTTTTAATGAATTTGAAGGAATTTGTAAAATTAGAATGCAGTTTTGGCCCAGTTACCCGCTAATATTGATGTAACACGAGAAAAATCAACCAAAATCAGATCAATTTATGTAACTTCAAGTACGCCCAGCCTCGCTTGTCTTGAACTGAAATTTTTCGTTCAGGTTTGGAACATATTACAAATAACCAAGGCGTTAGAAACACATTTTATGAAAATTGATTCGCCAATAGAGCAGTTTACAGAATTTAAAAGAAAATTGAGTGATTGTCTATCCCCAGATTTTCGATCTAAAAATGATCTGGAGAAAGAACTGTTTTTAATCAACGATAGCAATCAAGCGATGGATCTGTACAATCGATGTTAACAAGGCGGCGTCGTTGGAACTTATTTGTTGATACACTCGATAGTGAATAAATGTTAAATGGTGAAGTACATATTTTTATTTTTATTAAAAGTTGAATAAAATTATTTTTCTTTTATATCTTTAAATGTTTATTTATATTAATAATATTATGTCGCAATTTTTTCGTCGCGTTTTACTGTATTTTTCGCGTCCACTGTATTTACTAAGCCGATGGTCTAGCAGTTTCGATTTTTATTGCTTCCGTTTGCCTGTTGGTAATCACTTGGCTTTAGAAAGCAAAGCTGCTGTCTAAATGATATCAACGAAATGAATTCGTTCGTAGTCATTGGATCGAAGCGTTAATATTTGCTATTCAAAGCTCTAAAGGAGGAGCCTCAAGTAAACTGTTAAAATAAAGATGATTTTCAACAATTTTGTTTTAACGTAAAATATTGTTCAAACTTTCCGTCACTTTCCGTACATGTTCTTTGATATTTCAAGATGCGTTAATTTTTTTCGTTACATTTTATCGACATTTACTGAAATAATCTCATTCACTCGATTGACGGTATTGATCAGTGTGCAGTCTAGCATTTTCTTCTTTCGATTTAAAACAAAATATAAAACGGAGGTTTTTCATAATAGAACTACATGACGTATGAATATGCTTCATTCATAATATTAATTATTCAAACTATATTTATTGCTTAATTATGCATTAAGATAAAAATTGTATGCAGAAATCACTGCCTTATTTTCAGATCTGCGTATTGTCATTCTTTTAAATAGGATTTAGGTACATACTGTGGTTAACATTTTGTGTTGTAAAATTGTGTTGTGAATCTTTAAAGCTTTGGTATTTAAGATTCTTTGCATAAATCTTTATTTCGGAAGTATAAATTGATGTAATAGTACTCAAAGAATTGATATTTAGAGTGGTTTTATGATATTTATAGAAGAACACTGTAAATTTTAGTAAATTCTAGTACAAATAATCTGGTGTTAAAAATAATTGACTCAACGAGAAAAATAGATTATGACAAGCAAATCGGGAAGTGCATCGTTTGCAGTCATATGGCGAAAATTGTGTAAAATGTATGTAAAATATATGCTGAATATACAGAATAAGGAAATATTAATCCATTCCATCATGATTTTATAAACATTAACCGAAATGAAAGTCTTCTATTTTGAAATTTACATCTCCTTTTACCAGCAACATTAATTAATTACATTTAAATATATACTAACCAAGTGGTTGGTCGATATTGGTCGACAATTTGATCTCTTAAACTTGATTTAGTATCGATAACTATTCTCAATTATAAGAAAAATAACCTCATCCGTTCGTCAAGAACCGTCCATATTATGTATTGTATATTTTTAAATTTAACTTTTGTTGCGAATAGAGAGAGAGAGAGAGAGAGAGAGAGAGAGAGAGCACATGTTACAGTATGCAAACTCAAATTAGCTGTTACTATAGGACCTTATCTGTTTTATTCCGCGTATGTTTTAAATAAACGTGATTTATATGCACGCGACAGTGGACGTGCTAATAAGGCCTTTGATGGTTTCGTCTCGTGTCGAACAGTGTTCGCTGTAATCTGCACTCAGTTCGCAGGAGTGTTCACACTGCCGGCGAACATGGTTCCGCGAGCTGTTCGCGATCGCTAGTGTGGACGCTGCATAACACGTTACTACTGCAACACGGTTTCCCTCTATCGCAGTTCGATAATTGAGAAAATTCCCGCACAACACGGTACACCAACAACATGGTTTCGCTCCAACACGAAATAAAATGGATGCCAAGATTGTCAAAGTCATAAAGGCATGGAAGCTATTCAGAACTTTCAATTAATTAAAATGCAACGTGCTAAACTTGGAAAGAAACTGACATCAAAGGATAACCGTTTTGACGTAGAATGTCTTATACATGAGGGATACATGTATGCAACAGAGAATCAAGAAGCGGCATGCTTTGCTTCGCAAAGGCATAAAATTGCGAAAGCAAATATTGTTAGAAACGACTTACTAATGGCCTTCTGAACAGTAATTTAAAACATTGCCAATTAACTGAGGAATTCCTTGAACGAAAGCACGGTTTGCAAAGCCGCAGTAAATGCGAAATATTACAACTCGCGCCTTACACGCTTGTTAAATAATAGGCTATTCAAAGCGATATGTTTGCGAACAAGTGAAATGAAAATTGTTTTTATTGCACAGTATAGCACAACTTTTTAAGCACCTACGAATAGCTGCAATTAAATTGTGCATTTTATGCATATATGGCAAACACGAGTGAGTGAAATACATATATCGTTACATTATTTTCAATTAGTTAAAACTGTTTGATTTTTAAGTATGGAACGCGTAGATTTTATAATAAAATTATAGCGTAAAGTACGTATTTCTAAAAATAGTAACTCGCGTGTCCTACAATTTTACAATTTATCCGGTAGTTGCAGTAATTTCTCTCTAATTCGCGCTCAGATTGCGCACGAGAATGGACAATTTGGGAAGAGGAATCGTTTTTATAGTTGTTCCCTTCCTAAATTGTTCATTTTTGTGCGCAATCTCAGCGCGAATTAGAGAGAAATTACTGTACTTGCGACTATAACGGAAAATCTAAACGTGTACACTTCGCAGTCAAAATGTTAATAAGCAATTAAGTCAATTAGGGAGAATTTACTGTATATTGTGATAATTAGAATGGAAATGCTCACGCAAATCGCGAAAACTTTCCTCATCGATTACATAAAACAGTAGTTAGACGAAAGTGTATTTCTTCTGTTAACAATGTTAATCGTGTGAAAGTAACGTAATTGTATTTTTCAATTTTTCTTGTGCCCTCACTGTTCGTGTTTCGTTTATCCATCTAGTGATAACGAAGAATCGTACAAGCTTCAGTTCAATATTTCTGCTGATCTGCCGATCGATGCGTGCAAAACGTCTCGAAAAGTCCGAAGTATCTCACTGATACATTTCAAGGATCCATAAGAAAGATGACAGGAGACGTCCAAAGATTCTATTTCCGCGAGTAGTTTCCAGACGAGTAATTACAATGGTCTCAAATCGGTCTGCTCGTCGAGACACTCTCTTGATCATCACGTGAGTGTAATACACTCGCCGCAAAACCCGAGCTCGCGGAAAACATTTCTCAAGGCATGGGCGACCGCAATTAATTCAGCTTGATGAGGTCGAATGGCGAGGGCAAAGAAACCCGAAGACAGGATCCTCGGAAGTTTCGCGGCGGCAAGAACGCGAGAGGAAAGTATGGTTCTCCGGCGTCGTAGGTAGCGGGTAAGGTGATGGAATGGCTGCTGGAAAAAAGGCGTCGGGTGTGAGAACGAGACACGGATGAATGAACGTCGGAGAACCTCCGCGTATAAGGAGCGCGGGGACGCGGCGAGTTGAGGATGCGGAGGGGCGAGTTGCGAAGCAGAAGAATGCTCTTGACGTTGACAACGATGGAATGAAACTGTCGCCGGGGAACACACCATGGTGTCCGTGGCTTTTTCGTCGTTACCCTCGTTGCTTGCTTTCCCTAGAAAGCTGGCCGTATTAATTTCGTGCCTGCGGCGAATGGATGCAGCCGTGGAACTTTTCAAACTTTCGGATCGCCTGGCCTCGGCCGCGCCAGCGTTTGCGACCGTTTATTACGTTTTGTTCAAGCTCTCCCCCTCTCCCTCTCCTCCCGCCCCGCTCCTTCGGTCTTCCCAAGCGTTTCCCAAACCGAGAAACGTTATTATACACCGTTATTGTCGTGTAATCGTGGCGTTAAACGGGACCCCAGTGAAAATAATATTTCCCCATTAATACGCTTATTACATGCGAACCGTCTCTTACGGGACTTAGATCCTCGTCAGAGGGATGATATATTAACTCCGGCTACGAGGCTCTTTTGTTCTCTCCGGATATGAATTTTGTATAAACAGGGGTTAGCCCGAGAGGGAGCGGCAGCCAGCGTGTCCTCGTTCGCCGCATACCGCTCGCGAGTCGTCGCTTCAACTTTGAATACAGCGCGCGAACGCATTAAATTACATGTGGGAGTCCCTATCGCGGGTATTCAGAACGGATATCTCGATTAAAGAATCTCACCCAATTTAATATTTTAAAGAAAGAAATATATATATTCTGGCACAAAGTTCGATGTACAGGGTGTCCCGAAACTGTCTTGCAATCCGGAAATGGGAGGTTCTTGAGGTCATTTGAAGCAACTTTTTCCGTTGCGAAAATTTTCTCCGATGCTTCGTTTACGAGTTATTAGCGAAAAACACTGACCAATAAGAGGCGAGTGCACGGAGCCCAGATCCGCTCATTGGCTCGGCCGTCTCGCGCCAAATGATCTCGTCTCTGATTGGTCACTGTTTTTTGTTAATAACTCGTAAACGAAGCCGCGGATTGCATTTTCGCTAAGGAAAAAGTTGCTTCAAATGACTTCAGGAATCCCCTACTTTTGGATTGCGAGACATTTTTGGGACACCCTGTATAATGATTCGAGGCTGGATGTTGACTACTTTCGTTCTTCCTTTATTCTCTCGCTCAAGACGGTGCACTCATTTGTTTCTTCTTAATCGATATGTACATACTTTCGAGACGCTGCACCGCTTCGCTCAGCACACGGCACACACACACTCGCAACACATACATACCTCGCTCTAAAACACACACATTCTTAACGCGCACGCACTTTACTCACTACATACAGGGTGTTAAAAAAAAACATTCAATATTTATATGGTATATAGGATACATTGTACTGAGTAAGAAAGCTTTAATAAACATAGGCCGAAAGGTCAAGCTTATCTCCTTATAGGGATATTTAAAAAGCCTAGTGTATTCTTCGCCGATAAATGATTTAGAAGAATTACGTAACTAAATCTACCATGCTTGTGCCAAACAATACAACTGTTGAAAAAGAAACTTTAGCCTCGGACAAAAATTGATCTATAGTTTACTTTGGACTGAGATTCGAAAATATCAGATCACGTTTCTGCCGGTTCCGTCAGCGCGCACCGACGGTGATGTAAACTGTATATCAAAGATACCGCGATATACCATCGCCGGTGTCGTTAGAACACGCCGCGCTCTGACTGTTAGCGATCACAGTACCGCGTATACAATGTAAGACGCGATGAATGACCGTCTATGATTGGTGGAGAAGACGACACCAAAAAGGGTATATAAGCAGGCGGTCTCTCAGTTGAATTTGGTCGCTCAGTCATTTCGTACATATACATACCTTCTCTCAAATAAAAGTAAAATGAAGCTTTTTAAGAAAAAGAATTAATATCATATTCATTTGAGAAATAATCCAAGCCATAATCCCAATAACAACAGAATTCACGACTCTGTAACAAGAAGCTGTAGAAATGGAAGATGGACACGTGGAAAATCTTCTGTAAACATCGAAAATTCAGTAGCAAACAAAAATGTTTATATCTCAGAAACGGTTGACCTTCCGACCTATGTTTACGGAAGCTTTTTTACTCGGTATAATGTATCCTATATACAATATAAATATTGAATGGTTTTTTTGAACATCCTGTATATGTATGTACAGTGGCCCACAAAAGTGTTCGTACACCTTCCAGAACATAGTAACTATTTTAAAACTAAACTAACCGATTTTTTTTTAGATGGATAGTGGGACTAATCTAGTACACGATGACTGAAATGGTTTCTTTTTAAATTTTGCTATTACTTGGAATGAAAAAAGAATAAAAATCTCTCGTTTTTTAACTTTTTTATCTGAGCCTATAACGAAAATTTAAGAAATGTCTCTCGTAAATCTTGGTAACTTATACGCTTGTTGAAAATTTTATCGAAATCAGTTCACGTTGTTATAAGTTACAACAAATTGAAGATGACAAAAATCACAATTTCATCACGAATTTGACCAAAACTGTAAGAAATCTGCAGTTTTTAAAACCCTTCAGTACGTACAGTGGGCCATAAAAATGTTCGTACACCTTCTAAACCGCAATAACTTTTTTGAAACTGGACTAAGTGACTTGAATTTTTTTAGGTGATTGGATTAGTCTACTAGACGATGACTAATACGTTTTTTTTAAACTTTTGCTATTACTCGGTAACTTATATGCATGCTGAAAATTGTATCGAAATCGGTTAACCCAGAGTCGAGCTACAAGCGTTGAAAGATTTAAGAAATCTCATCCAGTTTTTGGTCAAAATCGTGATAAAACTGCGATTTTTGCCATCAACGTTACAACGTCAACCGATTTCGATAAAATTTTCAGCATGCATATAATTTACCGAGATCTACGAGAGACATTTTTTAAATTTTCGTTATAGGCACGGATCAAGAAAATTAAAAAACGAGCGTTTTTAATTTTTTCTTTGCATTCCAAGTAATAGCAAAATTAGAAAAAAGCTTTTTAGCCATCGTCTAGTAGACTAGTTCCTCTATCATCTAAAAAAATTCAAGTCATTTAGTTCAGTTTTGAGAAAGTTATTGCGTTTTAGAAGGTGTACGAACACTTTTGTGTATATAGGGTGTCCCAAAATTGTGGTACTTTCGGAAAGTGAGGGGTTCTTGAGATCACTTGAAGTAACTTTTCCCTTAGCGAAAATGCAATCCTTTGTTTACGAGTTATTAACGAAAAACAGTGACCAATGACAGGCGACTTTGACTGGCGCGAGGAGGTGGAATTAATGAGCGGAACTGAGCTTCGATCGCTTGTTGGCTTGGCCGCTTTGTGTCAGCGATGCTCGTCTCTCATTGGTCACTGTTCTTCGTTAATAACTCGTAAACAAAGCCGCGGATCGCATTTTCGCTAAGGAAAAAGTTACTTCAAATGATCTCAGGAACCCCTCATTTCCCGGAAGTACCATAATTTTCACGACCTTTCCCCGTACGATCCTTGATCTCGTTGCGAACTAATATCGGAGCTGTTTTAATCCGGACAACAAAAGACGGCCTTGTTCAACGTTATCAGGATGACCGATAAAAGCAGACCTCGTTGATCAGACGCGATTAGCGTGCAGGGGTAGGTGGCAGTCGTAGAGCGCTCTACGCCATTTTAATGTAGTCCCGGAAAATTATAGAGCGCTCGCCTAAAACGTTTACCAGCCCAGTAAATTGCTTTTAGCGCCACAATTACGGCCGTGTGCGTCGACTTGGCCGCCAACTTGCGACTGTTGCTGGATCTTCGCGCATGTTGCTTCTCTCCGTTTCACGGCGACCACCGCCGGCCTTTTACGTCGATCACGTTTTATTCCCGGACACTTTACGTGGATCCTCGTTTTCACGTGTTACACAGATTTCCCTAGCCGACGTACGTGCTCCACATTCACGAGAGCCCGGTTCGAACCGGCTGGTCCGGGCCGGGCCTGTTAAACGTTAGCCCGGTAGCTAAACGGAGAAACTACAGACCGTGCGCCGCAACCATTTTCACGGCCCTTTGTCGTCCTTCTCTTTGCTCTGCGACGTAACGTAATCCCGTTACTAGTGCGAAGCAAAATCTCTTTTTCTGTATCTCCTCTTCTCTCTCCCTCTCTCTCTCTCTCTCTCTCAATCTCTCTCTTTCTCTCTTTTCGCGCCTCTCTCGATGGTGTATAATTTCTCGCATAAAATCCGAAGCATCGAATCCGATTATCTGTCCGGTACTCATCGAACTGGGTCACCTGCTCTCTGACGTCATAACACTTCTGATACAGAAAATATGTCACCACCAGCAGCACCTTCTTCTGGCCAATACGACATCATCGGCACGCTAGCTGACTTAACTATTTTCCATAACTGCCTTTGCATTTCGCAATCAACGCCGACTTCGTGACAATTTAGTAAACTTAATCGCGGACAACGGGATTGCACGCCGGTTCCGTTTCATCGGCAGTGCGGGGCAAAGGGAGACGAAGGTAATTTCGCCTCGCCACGAGAACGATGTCACCCTAACCCATCGGTCGATTCCATCGACAGATATACCCGCAGCACGACCCAATCTTCAGACCTCTGCCTCTTCCAGCCGAAGGTGCAACACGACCGCGCAAATACTTCTCTAATCTGCCAATGAATCGGCAAACGTTTCCCACAATACTGACTCGTTGTCCTTGGCGAAATGGTTGCTGGGAATTTATTCGAGGAGACTACTTTCTTGAACGCTGGGAGTCTTACTTCAAGAATTTTCTTTGGTTCAATCATCGTCTCACCTACGCTCAGTAAAGACAATTATTTTGCAAGGTTAAGGCACCATGCGATAACTATTCGAATCCAAGTGTTCAGGTTTATTATTGAAAGAAAATCGTCGGTCTGTCGTTTCTCAATTGTAGGTGAAATGATAATAAGATTCGTTCTTAACACGTTAAACGTCTAAAATCAAACCCGAACATTTCCATAAAATCTAAATAACTTGATTAAGGAAGCTAAGACTTGAAAGTAAAAATTTTGTCATTGTAGTATCATGGTATCTTAACTCTTTTTCATCATAAATATCCTAGTAAAATTATGTTTGCTTTTTACATTACTGTCATCTATGTGACTCTCAACGTGTTAAGTGTTTCGTATTAACACTAAACCTACCGCGGTCAAAGTGACCGCTTTCTCATTTTGCAATTCTGCAAAGTTCCGAGACTCTTTCGTGGAAAATGCTTGAATAAGTTATATTATTGGAGCAAGTTTTATAATAAAAACTTTACAAATTCTAAATAAATTCGGTCTTCTCACTTTTGTGAAACAGTACGTGCCAGTTAGTATTACTGTTTGGTAGGTTTAGTGTTAAAAGTTTCAAGTTGATTGATGCTGTATATTCTTTTCTTGAGATAATTACTCTTAAAATTGGAGATAACGAATTGTCATTTTACAGAAACACTTCTAAAGAGTTCAACTGCAAGAATTTGTCAAAAAAAGTGATTTTTTTTCATAAAAGAAAAGACGTTTCCTTTGTGATAGTAGCAGTTATCAATTTACCACGGATATAAACTGCTTCGATCGAAGAGTAATAACTAGACCGCGAATTTTATGCATTTATGACAAAAGTGAGTGGATCGAATACAGAACAGTGAAAATATTTAAAGAATTAAAAAGTACTATTCTATTACTTCTAATGCGCTGTCTGGTAATAACGTTTTCAGTAAAATTCGAGTATCTGATTTTTAATAGAAGATCCTGAATTCCTTATACAATACCGAAGAAATTTTGTAAAAGTATAATATTAGAAATGCAATCATATAGGAGAGAATCTATAGATACACTCGCTAGTACTGATTATTTATATGCGGGGCAGGTATTAATACCTTTCTAAAAATTTACTTTGATCAATTTTGTTATATATTTGGAAGAAACCCCTTTGAATACCTAAAAATCCTTGTTATGTACTTCTTATCGAAATCTTATCGTTAATTTCGAAAATATTAAATATTTTCTAAAAAATTAATTTTTTCAAACTTCACTGGTTTTCTCCCGCAAGGTATATTAGCAAAGCTCGATCTGTCACACGCACGAAATGTGTTAAAAATTTTTTTATTCATTCTTCCGACAAAATAATGTTTGTTCATTGCGATGATTCAAAACTTCTACCGCGATTTATCGTGTGGTATATATTAATGACCGTACCGTGTTTAGATCTGGTACACGTACCGTAGATTATCGATTAGGAAATTATGTAGTATGGCAGACTGATCAATATCTGCAAGGGGATTAAGCAACCTAAATGGTTTCGGATCCATTTCTAGTGTACAAGTGACATCATTCTTGTTTAATGGGCTAAACCTAACTCACTTCCATAATGGATGTAGAACTTCAAAGTGCTCAATATTGCGCGAAACAGCTTAGACGTGTTCACGGTGTTAACTAATGTGCATAGTATCTTATTTTAACTTTGCGAAGTTTGTTACCAACTTATAGGTTCTACGAGTTTCAAAAAATGTAGTAAAATATGCAAAGTTCAATAAAATTCACATTTTTATTTACGGAAACTATTATACAGCTATATAAAATAAAGGTTTAGTTAATAAAGGTGACTTAACTTTTTATCCATGTTTAAAAATCAAATTTATTGGAACTATTATGCTACCATGGAAAGTAAAGATCTAGTTAATAAGGGTGACTTACATCTTTATCCATCTTTAAAAATCGATATTATAAAATTTAATTGCTCAGATTCATTTTCTTTAGTTTCCAATAGTTAGTTTGTATTTTCACATGTTTCGTTCTGGTATATAGGAAACTTAACGTGTCTAGAAGAAGTATCATACAAAATATGTTGGAAAAGATTGATAAGTACAGTTATAAATAATCGTAAGCATACTTAGTTATGGTTTTATCAAAAAGACTCGCGGTTAGAGTGTTAATGATGCAACAGATACATGTATTTCAACATAAATTGGATTTTATTAGAATTAGCAAGATCCAAAAAACTGTACAATTCTAATTGCTTCAAGAAAATCCCGCCAATGAATCGACAAGTATGTTAGTTACTTTAAATTACTTTCTAAAAATGTAAATTATAATCAGTTTGACCTAAAAAAAAAAATCACGAATAAATCACGACATAATAGATTTTATATTAGGGGACTTCGAATTTTGATCATGAACCGTTGTTCTATAAAAATAAAATCGCCAGTCTATGAAAGTATGAATTTACATAAAGATTTAGTATTAAGGTTTTTATTAGGAGCATCAAATATTTCAAAAACTCCTCGCGATAATTCAATTCCCCGAAGGATGATTCCACCACCTGAAATCCCATCCATAAAATTCAGCTACGCTTCCATCGCCGCCTTCCTCTTTCCGACGGGTGAACGCGACACAGGGAAACGGGGGAAAACAGAAGAATTTGGACGGGAGGGTTGCATATGACGTTCGAATGTGGGTGAACTGGCTGGATGGTTGGCCGGAGAGGAGGATACGAGGGAGGGTGGAGAGGCTAGGTTGTGTCTGTTGACGGGATGAGCGAGTGTAAGACTAGAATGAGAAGCAGACGTGACGGCGCGGCGGGGCTGTGATGCGAATCAAACGATTTTACGCTCCAAATTCCAGCTCTTTGAGTCAACCAGCGTGGAGAAGTCTGTAAGAAACGGCAAAAAGTACGGTTATTTCGTTTCTTGCTCAAGTACTGGTGTACTCATCGAGCCAATTGTACATTGTCCTCAACGCGCAATTTCAAAACGGGGATCGACGCACGGTGGAACCAAAAAATGCAACTTCCAAAATGCAATTTTCGAAGTATACAGCGTATCCCATTTGAAGTAACTCACTCAATTATGTATCCCATAAACTATTGGGTTGGCAACTAAGTAATTGCGGATTTCACTCATAGATGGCTTCAGTTGAATTTTTAGGTTTGCAGACGTAGTACAAATGTAAAACACATTTTGTTATTTGATAGTTGGCAATTCAGCTGTCAATCAGTAAAAAAAGTTTTTTGATCGGTTGCGTAGTTTTCGTTTGGCGTTCGTTGAAAAATGGAAAATGAAAAG
Source organism: Megalopta genalis (assembly GCF_051020955.1). NCBI lineage: Eukaryota > Metazoa > Arthropoda > Insecta > Hymenoptera > Halictidae > Megalopta > Megalopta genalis. The sequence goes on along the minus strand of NC_135015.1, from coordinate 1,510,924 downwards.
GAACATTTTCGTCATATTTTGCTTTTTTATTTCCGCAAAGGAAAAACCGCATCGCAAGCTCATAAAAAGTTATGTGCTGTTTATGGAGACGAAGCCTTAAAAGAACGGCAGTGTCAAAATTGGTTTGCCAAATTTCGTTCTGGTGATTTTTCACTCAAAGATGAAAAGCGCTCTGGTCGTCCAGTTGAAGTTGATGACGCCCTAATCAAAGCAATAATCGATTCGGATCGTCACAGTACAACACGTGAGATTGCAGAGAAGCTTCATGTATCACATACATGCATTGAAAATCACTTAAAACAACTTGGCTATGTTCAAAAACTCGATACATGGGTTCCTCACGAACTGAAAGAAACGCATTTAACGCAACGCATTAACAGCTGCGATTTGCTAAAGAAACGTAATGAAAATGATCCATTTTTAAAACGACTGATAACTGGCGATGAAAAATGGGTTGTTTACAACAATATCAAGCGGAAAAGATCGTGGAGCAGGCCAGGTGAACCAACTCAAACAACATCAAAAGCTGATATTCATCAAAAGAAGGTTTTGTTATCAGTTTGGTGGGATTATAAAGGAATTGTCTACTTTGAACTCTTACCACCCAACCGAACGATCAATTCTGATATCTACATTGAACAACTAACGAAATTAAACAATGCAGTTGAAGAAAAGCGGCCCGAATTGACAAATCGAAAAAGTATTGTATTCCATCATGACAATGCAAGGCCACACACATCTTTGGCCACTCGGCAAAAATTATTGGAGCTTGGTTGGGATGTTTTGCCACATCCACCATATAGTCCTGACCTTGCACCATCTGATTACTTTTTGTTTCGATCTTTACAAAACTCCTTGAATGGTAAAAATTTCAATAATGATGATGATGTCAAATCGTACCTGATTCAGTTTTTTGCTAATAAAAACCACAAGTTTTATGAACGTGGGATTATGATGCTGCCTGAAAGATGGCAAAAGGTCATTGATCAAAATGGGCAATACATTACAGAATAAAGTTATTTAGTTCCATGAAAAAATTGTCTTTGATTTTCTAAAAAAAATCCGCAATTACTTAGTTGCCAACCCAATATATTTCGTTTCAAAAAATGTTTGAAATGGAGCTTACTCTGTTTCAGCATTAAATAACCTTGAGCGATCTTCAAAAACCGAAGTGTTATAGGTCAGTGAATTAACCTCGAGATGCATAAATCTCGGAAGCACGTCCAATCGGCAAAAATTTGCGACCTCATTGCAGGATAAGGCGCATTTCAAACATTTTTTGGAGCGAACTATGGTTTAGGAGCTAATTGAGTGCGTTACTTCGAATGGGACACCTTGTTTAGCAGCAAAAGAACTGGAGTAGTACGTAGCTATGTTGTTTATATTTTAGACCGTCAAATGCCGTTTGAAATTTTCAAATATCGTGTATGGTTACCGAGATACAGACCGTCAACTTTGATGAATTGTCGTGCTTCGTAAAGACGGGCGACATCTTCAATGCTCCAAGATTATCTTTAACTGATTAACCGTGTATGACAAAATATTTCGTCATACCAGAATAACAAATCGAATGTGCGGGACGAGTTTATTCGCAATGGAAATTTTTAGAAGTACAGTAAATTCTTCCTAATTGTCGCTTAGCTTCTACACAAAAATGGACAATTTGCGGCTCGTTTTTATAATTGCCGATTGTCAACAACTATAAAAACGAGCCGCAAGAGTCGAATAATCGTACCTCCTCTTTTCAAATTGTCCATTTTTGTTCCCAAGCTGAGGGCTAATTAGGGAGAATTTACAGTAATATGTGGAGCGCATTACATTTTACGTCCTTCTTGTCTATTAGAAACCAGCGTGAACACATGGTAACACTTCGAATTGCAATGTTCAGTTTCAAACTCTACTATAATGTTTTTTATTTTTAGTAGACCGAAGATATCGAAAACCGTGTAACAAATAACCTAGTCAACAACTATAAAAACGAGCCGCAAGGCTCGAATAATCGAATAATCGAATAATAATTTGCTTAGAATCGCTTTACCGTATCTCCGTTATCGTTAACAATACTAAAAAATGCTGGAGATACAGATAAATAACCTTATGTATGTATATATAAAAAAATCTTGAGCATGTTCAAGCGGTATCAATTATTTGTGACGAAGAATCATGAGTATCATGGGTATCGTCTCTGGGTATCAAAAAGTATCGATCTTTAATGATAGCTGCTCGGAAGCCACGATCCTATATAACTACATCTTGGATGGGTTTGTTAGCGATACTATCACATTACTGTAGTGTCGAACGATAACAACCGAAATTTTATCTCTATGATAGACATCAACGTGATGTCTGTTTTTCTCGTGATCTTCAAGCAATTCTGTGCTGAAATACTTATCTGGTATGTTCGATTGTACGAAAAGATTCGATGATAGTTATGGTGAGCATGTTAGCTTTATGAAATATAAATAAAATGCGATCAAAAATAAGGATAATAGTAATAGACTATTTATTTCTAACTAATACATGACAAACAATCTAGTCATGTAAAATTAATATTTTATTTATTACATTGTATTTCATTCGATTTCTTTTTTTATTAATTATATTGCCAGTTTTCGAAAACACTCTCTCGGAAGATTCTGATGTTGCCATTACACACAAATATTCTCACGCCAGTTGTAATAATATTGAGTATTTTAATGTATTTGTTTTTTCCAATACGTTAATGAATTCTCATTCCTAGCAAACATCTTCTTTCTGTTTTCGTTTGTTACGCGAAATCTTCGTGATTACAACACCGGCTCGATAATATCGATACATTCGACGTTACCGTGATAACAAGAGCTACTATCATTTCGGCACGTACTGGTATCACAAATCGATTACAAGTTCCTTATCTTTTGATACATATCGAAATACCCAAACAAGTACTTAAGTATCGAATTGCTTGCAGATTATGAGAAAGACTTGTATTACGCCCGTCGTTAATTGTATGATTAGGAGGGACACATGTTTCAGTAGAAATAATATTTTTTTAAAGTCATATTTTTCGAGATTTCAAGGTCATCGATGTTCTTTTTAAAAATAGAATTACATATTTCTATCATTGTATCACGATAGGTAAGATCACAAGACGAATCCAACGACTTATAGTAACATGATTTTCACGTGGCCTTAAGCCGGTCAAGAATCACATCGCTCGTCGCGACCTGAATTGTCGCGCCGAAATCGGCTGCGACTTCAATAAAAAGACCGAATTAAAAAGTTTTCGGATTATCGAACTTCCCTGGTTAGTGGTTACGATCTCGAAAGTTACTATAATGTTCGAGTGCCCGAAGATGTCGGGTTCGTTCTGAATTCTGAAGTACAGTAATTTCTCCCTAATTAGCGCTCAGATTGCGCACAAAAAATGGACGATTTGGGAAGCGAAGGTACGATTGCTTGAACCTTGCGGCTCGTTTTTATCGTTACCGATTGCCAACTATAAAAACATGACACCAGGCTCGAATAATCGTATCTCCGCTTCCCATTTTTGTGCGCGATCTGAGCGCGAATTAAGGAGAAATTACTGTAGTATCCGAAGCTGCACTCTCGTTAGGTCAGATCTGAAAATTCCTAATGTTTCTAATCCCACGAGTATAGCTGTATTTCTTTGTTCCACATTCTGCGACAATAGTTTCGTTGTTACGACTATAATACTTGACTAATGTGACAGAAATATCGAGGTGCTATTTTACTGGTAACCTCAACGGTTTTACCTGCAATTTCCCAACCGGTTTCGATAT